>NW_024879547.1:0-262500 GCF_009819885.2 Catharus ustulatus
TGTACTAACGCGTGCGCTAACAATGTGATTGTCTCCAGTACTGGTAAATGTTTGGAGAGCTGGGGAGGAGTTGTGAGGACTCTGGAGGGAGCATGGTTAAAACGGGAAACTTGGAGAGTGGCCCGAGACCGTTCAGAAATCACACCGAAAGTGGAGGTGGCCACCACTCAGACTGCGTCTGGCGATCGTGCGAGGTTGAAAACTAACAACTGCTCGCGGCCCCAGTCCCTTATCTCAACCCCCAATCCAGCTACTAATAGGTCACCAGACTGCAAGAAAGCATGTGAGCCTCAGGGCATTTTTAAAGAGGCGAGCCCTGAAGAAGTTTTTAAAAAAACCCACTGCTCTATGCATCACAAGATGGCGCTGAGCCTGAGGGCGAGGGGCGGGGCCAAGAGCTTTCTCCCGCCTCACACTCGCGCTATGACAAACATGGGGGGAGGGGCGCGGACAACAAAAGGGAGTAGAGCCCAAGAGCCAACTGGGGAGCTCACCCCAAGATACTCCCCTCGGAGGAGGAGAACTCCCCCAAAGAAGGACAGAGAAGGGGAGGGGGAAAAGGAAGACGGAGCTCGGACAAAAGTCACCGGTGGCTGGAAGCTCCTTATCACTCCACTTCCTTCGTCTTGGATAGCGAGTCCGGGTGGGCCGAGCAAACATCACGGCATGAGCGGTGGGGAAAGCAAAGACACACAAAACAATACATATCCAGTACAGAATCGGAATCCAATTGTGATAGAAGCTATGCACTGGCCGTTCCCATCAAACATACCGGCTTACTCACACCACACGCAGACAAAAGGGGCCCACTGGAACCAGGAAGTGAAAGTCTCAGAGCTCCGAAATTCGCCTTGGTAACTCATTCTCCTACAGTTGCTATAAACATGCTTTACCAATACAGGAAGCACATGTTAGCATTTTTTAAGCGTATGAGGAAGTTTACACCACAACGTTTGTTACTGTTGTTTGTGTACGTTGCAGTGGCATCATATATTGTTAGCCATTCAGAGAACTTAAGGATGCTGCTTCCTTTAATATTATAGGTTTGAGGAACCAAAATTGGGTGAATTAGTTTGGTGAAAAGCATTTCATTGTTGAATTAAAATTGTGTGGTTTTCTAAAATACTTATCCCTTACCACTTTTCAAAATTTAGTAAAGGTTGGGTTTTAAAATATAATAGGAAAAAACATTTTGCCTAGTCTAATATCTCAGTCCTTGTCAGGTAGGAATATTAGCTAAGCAAAGAACGTTTGCCATTGAAACCTTCTCAGTCTCTTTCAATTGTGACCAGATTAGAATTGACTGACAAGGGGAGAAAATTATAAAGTTCAGATATTTATGAGTTAAAATTGAAAACAAGTAATTTGGACAGGTTGATTTGGCCTCATAAGGGCTAGAACTTTTTCCTTTGAAGGGAACATGAAGAATCTTGTCTAAGACAGTGCCAGAGACTAGAAAGAATGTAAGTGATGACACCACAGCAAGTGAACTGGAGCTAACCTCTGAAGCAGTGACTGCTCTGGAGACAACAGAAGCTTCCTGTGCTAAAGAAATGATGGAAGCTAGTTGTAACAGGCAGAGAGTATGCGGCAGTAAAAATTGATGATGTCATCAAGTGGTACCCATTAAAATCCATAAAGCCCGTGTTGTCTAACAAAACCAATGAAACTAACGAAATCTCTTGAGTTTCTTTTGACAGGTTCGCTACCGTGATCCATCTCGTCAGTCTCGCGTTCCATCTTTGTGCTTTGGTGTTCTGTCATTGCCAAACCCGCTTCATCGGCCAAGCAAAGAACTCGAAGACAAGTTCCAACGTCACGGCCAAACACTCCGGCAATGAAATCAGTTCAATTCCCCTGTTTACCCAACAGCCTTAGTTTACCCCCGATGTGTTCACCCTAGTGGGACCAGTTGCAGTTGTTGTACCCGTGTTAATGTTTGGTCCCCGTTTCATTGTTAGACTGGATAAGTTATAACCAAGTTGCGATTGCATTTAGACGTTTAAAATAGTTCACGTGTTGTTACTAATATGTTTCACGAGTTGTTACTAACATCAGTTTAGCACAGCTGCGAAGGCTTAATCGGTCATGGAGAGGGGGGAAATGTGGTGAGCTAGAAAGTTCGTTCAGAAGACATCGTGATGTACGAGGAGTTAGGCCCCACCCTCTCCGTGACGTTAGCCAATCACAGCTGTACCGAAGTTACTTAAACCGGCGTTTGCCGAGAAATAAACGCATTTCACCGTCGACTGTATCGGTGTAGGGAGTGATTTGTCCGGCAACTGGGATTGTAAGTGTGTGTGTGTGTTCGCCGTGGCCCACTCTAACCAGGTCGCCACTTGCCTTCGTTCTCCCGCAACGAAGGCAACACCTTGCCATTTGATTAATTCAGATACGTGCTCTTTTTGTAGATGGTCAATCCTCTCTAAGGATAATTTGTAATGAGAAAAAGCAGGAGTACAGGGTTAGGACTACCAGTCTATTAGCATAAATTTAAAATAAGTAAGCATATGATTGCAGGCAAAAATAGATCAAAATTAGTAGAATTAGACAAAATACGCGAAACAAATCTGTATCGATATTAAAAAGTTATAGGGAGACCAAGGTCTTCATCTTCATTGCATTCTTTTGAAACAAATTCACAGAGTTTAAAGTGCACTTCTGTGAGTGGATCTGGTTGTGACTCTTTAGAGGAAATTAATACATGAGGAAACTAACTTTTTGACAAAAGTCTATGATTCCTAGATAATAACTTGTACTAAGTAATATCTATATCAGTATTTTTCAAATGTTCTAACCCCAGCCTTCTGCTCTACTTTCTCTCAAGGGAAAACAGAGCCTTCAAGTACATTTCAAGTCAGTACATTTTCTTCATAAAGAAGTCATAATTAATAATAATAGAGGATGAAGCAAAATCAAGTTTAAACAACAATTTAAAGTATACTAAATATAATTGATCTAAAGATTTTAATGGAATTTTTCATTTAAAAGGTATATTTGATGAATAAAATCTTTAAAAGAAACATTTTGCTTCCAGTAGCATTTCATTTGGAAGTTTTATGTCACACATGGAATGAGACTCATGTGCTTTATGATAGCTGTCTGATCGAGAAAAATCAATTTTTTAATAATTTCAGATTTTTTCACATTCTTTTGTACATATGTGAGAGAGAGAGAGAGAAAGCTCTATTGGATCTTCTGTATCATACATCAAGACAAAGTCTTTTGAAAATAAAAGATAAACATGCTGACCCATACCTATTCCATGCACCATTAGGTGATTTAACTTCCCTGAAGACTCAAGACTGCTCGGCCAATTTAAGACCAGCTCCTGTATCCACAAGCATCTGCTAAATTCTGGATGCTAAAACTCACCATTCTCCTTTTCTGAGTCAGTAAATTATTAATGACTGACACAAAATATGAGAACCCATGAAGAGAGAGTAAAAGAACTCCATAACAGGATGGTCAATTGTGGAGGAATCTAATACCCTAACAGGACCTCCCTGGGGAACTCTCCCTTAGACAAGAAAAACTGCTAACTTAGAATGACAAATTATAGAAATATGTTAGAACTTGCTTATCTTTCTAAAAGATAATTGGTTAGAATTGAATGTTTTCTGCAATTGGTTATTTTACACCTAAAATTTTCATGTAGTTGAACAGCTTTCAATCCTGTACCTATTGGTACTATTTTCAAACCACCTAAATCCTATAAAAATCCCTATAGTACCCCATGTATTTGGACTGCTGTATGACTCCCTTCACAGAAGAAATAAATCCTATGGAATTGTCTGTGCTGCTTTCCTGATCTCTGATTGTTAGCTGAGGAGGTCCTGCAAGCAAAGATGATATCACAAAATAGCTGACTGCCTAGACTTCGGCATTACTTGCAGACCTCGGGGCTGAAGGCTGCCTGAAGCAGGAGAATTTGCTCTTTAAGGAACATTGTATCCAGGCCTGTATGGTAACCTGTGGCAAAACCCTAAGACCCCGCAGTCACAGTCAGTGACTTTGCAGACATAATTTTCTTGAAGGAACCTTCAACTTACAGGTTTAAAATCTCCAAACCAACTAAATTGGAAAGGAGGAATGAAGTGGGTTGTTCATTATTTGCAGAATAATGCTATCAATGTGATAAAATCCCCGTGCCCTTGTCCATGTGTTCTTCAAATTTCTCAGATCATAGTTTCCCTGTTAACATTTTATACAGCATTCATAGATCTCCAAACAAGATAGAAACAGGAAAATCCCATGCATATAACAAATCATTTATGTAAAGAACACGAGTTCACTTACGAGTAAGTGAATTAGCCTCCAAAGAAGGACAAGTAGGCATGATGTGGTTTGGCACATTTACTTGAAGAGAAAACAAACCACCACAGTTAGGGACAGAAATCAAAGTGGGCTAATGCAAAAGAGGGAGCATTAAAAAATGAGTGAGTTCATTTTATCTAACTGATAAAGCCCTCACAGAGGTCAAAACTTTAAAATCTAGTATTTGGAGAAATGTGCCTACCAAGATTCCTCAGAGAAGGCAGACAATGGATTTTGCTACTAACTTTAGCATTCTACTTGGCCCATAAAACGTGAAATATGGAGTGAAAGATAAAGTGCAGCCTCAGCACCGAGAATGAACATGAACTGATAGATCTTTTAATGCATCAAACTAACAATATGAAAAAATAACTATCAGGTTAAAGATCCTTTTGTGTTCACCAGTTCTAAAGGTCTCTAAAGGTCTTCAAGACTTCAGACCTCAAACTTTGCAATATGAAACAATTTTGGAGACAATGGAAAACAAAGGAATTGGTTGTTCTTCCAACCCAGCTCTAGCCCATAAACATACCTCAAAGGAACACATATCTGATTAATGTAGTGTGTAATTTCTTTTCTCCCTAAAAGTCATCCTACCAATCATAGACAGAAAAGAACAGAACACTGATAAGTACCCTATCTCCTATGGAAATAATATGGAAACTGTTTAGTGTCATGGATATCCTGAATATTGCACCCATTTGAGAACAAACAAAAAGTTTACATCTGTCACCACTCTATTGCTGAATGCGCAGCACTTCTGTGGCACAAAGCACTGATTTAAACAGCCAGGGCAATATTTCTCCTACTTGGATAACTGGTATTTAATTAAGGACCTTAGACTTCAGTAGATAAAGTAATAGTACACCTTTCCCTAATATTTCTAGATAGGAAGACATGGAGGAAAAGTCAGATGAGGCAAAAAACCCACCCTACGATCAGGTAGAATGGATGAAAGGAAGCATTCAAATTCAGTTTATTTTAAAATTTTCAAAATTTCTGAATTTATCAGGTTTCAGCTACATAGGTTCAGCTTGAAAAAAAAAATAAATAAAGCTTTCACCATGCTATAACTACTTACTTTTGTTTTGCCATCTGCAACCTATTACAGTCCTTCTCTGTGCTACTTACTGAAATACACCTAATAATAAAGAAAAAGGATCGCCTACCTTTAACATATTTTCCATGTCACATGCATTCTTAATACCTGTTTGTAGAGGCCACTGTGCAAGTCTGATGCCACTTCATAAGGATTATAGCTTTCAATCTGCTCCTAGAACAGATAGTTTTATAAAAAACTTCACTCGATTTCAGGTAGGATAGGGGATGGAAAATGTCTATAGCTAATAAGGTCAATTTTTCTTTCAACTTTGCTGATTAAAACCTCTAAAAAGATACTGCAGTAAAGAGAGAGGCAGAGATTTGTAATGGCAAAGCAGACCCAAAGAGTATTTATTATAACAGGCAAACTTCCAGAAGCTCACTTGGTGTACAAGAGTAAAAAAATGAGATGGTTTACAGCAATAAATTCCTGAGACAAAGGAAAAGTGTCCAAAATCATGTCTCCTTATAAATCAATTTATGGCATGTTTATCATTAAAAAATTAATTTTATAGTTTGTTTTCATTTTTAGTATTATGAAGAATAAGTTATTTTGCAATGTCAGCATCACAAATGCAGCCTCAATTAACAACTCATAGAAAGAGCTCCCACAAGAGACTCAGTCACTAAATAAACATATTGTCAACATCTCTACACTTTGTCCTTCGATAATCTCTTATATCATAAAAACAATATATGTTTTTACATGTCTTTTCAATCTTATGTTGTAAAGATTCTGGATTCAGAGTATCTCAGGAACAAAAGAGGATCATTTGGTTTCTCTATTTAAAGATTTGCATAGTTGACTTTTTGCATCTACTTAAGAACTTCCCAAAACTGCTGATGCCTTGGGTTTTGGCTTTTATATTTTTCAGATTCTCTGCTGCTTAGTCAGTAACTCCGAAACTTCATGTTAGGTGTTAGTAAGTTCTCTTCACAGGGTAGTTAGACAAAACAATCTCATCCTGGCTAGAGACACAAGGACAACCGTTATCCAAAAAGCAGAAACAACGGCAAGGGAAATGGGGCAAGCCGATGTCTGAGACTTCATGGTTGGAGCTGTGATTGGACAATTGACCCCAATATGTAGATGAACCAAAACTTATAAAAATATAAAACTCGTGACCAGGATCCATCCTGGATTTGATTTGGGTGTAGCCCCCCTGCCCAGGATCTTGCACTGTCCAAAATGTATCCTTTCAATAAATACCCATTTTATTTCTTTTGCTCTGTCTAGTCTCTGTTCCAGGCCAGCCTTTACAGGCATCACCGCGGGTGGATAAATGACGATGTACCATCACTGCGTCTGCTCCCACTGAAAATTACAGTAATTTCAAGATTATAAGCTGCATCATTTTGACTAAAATTTTGCTCCCACCCTAGAAATGTGGCTTACACTCAGGAGCGGTTAATACATGAAAAATTTTCTGAAATTTCCAGCCCTGGAAGTGCCAGCCAGGGTGCTAAGCTGAGCACCTGCCAGTAAAACCCAGGATTTTGCGACTGTTACAAATTGGTTACTCTGTTGCGTGGTGGGTGGGGCCAGCTCAGCATCAGCAGCATGGCGAGGAAGGGAGGCGGGGACCTCCCTCCTTCGGGCAGTGCAGTCCAGGGGAGAGGTGGGGGGCTCTGTGCTGACATCCCCACAGCTCGAGGGGGAGGCAGGGACTCCTTGCTGCCATCCCTATGGCCCATGGGGGAAGTGAGGCCTCCCGCCACGGGAGCGGGGAGTCTCCTTCCCCTCCTGCCGCTGCCGCCGCAGGAGCAGGCGGGTTCCCGTTGGCAGCCATGAGCAGTCCTATACTGCACAGTCTGAACCGAGCCAGTAAACCCCACCATCCCACAATTCTGTTACTATTTGGTAACTTTGTTGCACGTGGTTCCTCGCTGCGAAAGACAGAGCGGTTTATAATCAGATGCAGCTTATTTAAGGACAAAGAACGAAATGTTGCCAACACCCGGAGATGCGGCTTATAGTCCGTGCGGTTTGTAATCGTGAAATTACTGTACTTTAGCAAGCAAGAGTACCATCCTAGACACCCTCAGGTGCTCTCCATGCAATGCATGCTACCTGCAATTATGCAAGAGTCGTCTGAAGAGGCTGTTCATCTTCTTACTAGTATACAACAAACTGAAAATGTACTCCTGCAGAGAAACCTCAAGAACTGGGCTATTGAAAACCTCTACTAAGTTTTCAAGCAGAATTATGCTGTGTTAAATATATCTATATATTATTTTTAAAAATCTACTTTGCTATAAATTATGGTAACTTCCTTTTTTAAAAACCCACTCATTGCACCCCAAGAGAATACATGAAATTCTCAGAGAGACAACAGAGAAATTCTCGGAGAAACAGAGCAGCTACCTGTTAAGCAGAGAGAATGTACCTAGTGAAAATGAACATTGAGGCTCCTGTCTTGGAGTTTTAGTAGTGTATAGTACAGATCAGAGAAACTGTTGCTGCAGAAAATACATTATATTAACTTTGGAACAATTTTTGTTTAAGACAACTTACTTTATGCATTTTTTTGGTGTTCTGCCATATGAAGAAATATACAGGACAAAAGTTCAACTCTACAAATTATTCTTCACTATGAAGCTTTGTGCCTGAACAATAATCCAGAAGTTTCACAAGACGATCTACCTTAGATTATGGTAAACATGAATGCACTTCACCAGTATTTGCACATCCACAATGGTACACAGACAGCTTACCAAAACAAACAAAATGCAGTCACAGTAGCTGGCTTCAGGATACATATGGTGGGATATGTATGTGATATGGGAAAAGCCACTTTATTGTGCAAACCAAAAGGAGGCAACTACTTGAACCAGTTATTTAATACCTGTCTCAAGCCTCTCCTGTATTTCTGAATAAATTATACACTTCTTTTTTGGAACTGAAATTTTTCAAACGTCAGAAAGGACAACAACAGTTAGAGGAAAAACTCACAGAATATATACTTCAACAGATGAGAGGAATTCATGAACATATCAATTTCCCAATATTTTCTCAAAAAGTTGTCCATGCAGGTTAGTGGGGTTTTTTGTGTAAATTTCATACATGTATTGGTTAAAAGCACCATATTACTTTAAAAAAACCCTAGAAAAATATATATATACTTCAACCAAACATTGAGTGAGATAGCTTAGAAGGTAGTAGTATTTCACTCTGAGAGTTAAAATAAATGCATCTGGGTTCCAAAACAGAAGCTTCTAGAACTTCCATTCATGCAAAGTAACCATTGGAAAGTGCAGAAAGGGGAGGTAATCAGTAACATCAAAATCAAGGGAATCAGAACTTTCTTTTATACATTTTAAATTTAAAGTGGTTTTCTTTGTAAAATCTCCTTAAATATCAAAAAAATTTCAGTTGTTTCATAGAAAGAAGTTTGAGGTAATACAGCTTAAGAATGACAAGTTATTCAATTGAAGATTACAACATGGTGATGAATGTGTATAACTATTCTCAGAGACCTAGTCTTCTGGAAGTCCAGGTTGTGTGCTTTTAGGAGACCTGTCCTGTTCACAGTCAATTAAGTGTCCAGGATCATATCAAATAACTGAGAGAGTAGTTCAAGTATAAAAGACAAAAAGTGTAACAAGAATATGGTTTTAGAGTAGGAATAAAACATGTGGTATTAATACTGCAAAAAAATATAGCTCAGTCTATCCTTTTTTTTTCCTCCACTCTCTAGAATCTAATCCAAGGAGACAAACTATTATATTCTGTAACATTGAAAATATGCCCTGGTTGTGAGATTTTTATTTTACCAAATATGTTTTATATCTACATATATAAAATATAGACTATATAACTATAGTTACTGCTAATAAATTTAATAGACATTTGATCAGTACCTAACAATAATAATGACACACCAACTAAGAAATATCTATTGTGCAGCTGCCTTTTATTTGAAAGACTCCTTAAGTCAAGAAATTATTTAATGTCTTTAGAAAAAGTTTTCCAGTCTGAAACTGCTGTTCTGTAAATTACACTTTTACACATGTTATTCTAATGAAGTGACACCTCAAAGTCTTTTAAAATGATATTGAATTTATATTTTGAAGTTTATCTAATCTTTTATAGCATGCAAAATTAAAAAAAAAAGTAAAATATGGGGTTGGGATTTACTTCCCTAACCCACTTATGTTAAATGTATCTTTTCTGATAAAATCATGCACATTTTACATGCATCAAAAAAAAATTACAGCAACATATTAATATTGCTAAGACATTTGATATATATACTCTGAGGAACAGCATTACAGCCATAACTTAGGTCTTGTTACCTCTGGGAAAAAAAAATAGATATTTTTAGAGCAGTAAAAGTTTACAGTATGTGTCTAATCAAGACATGAATTTTAAATAAATCCCTTAAGAGATCTCAAACATAATGAACTTAATGAAAATTAACACAGTGTGAAACCGAGCAGAAATGGAATCATAGACAGTATAAATCAGCGCTCAGGCTGGAATTCCTTAAAAGCTTATATTATAATACTGAAAACAATTATCTTAAGAGGTCTTAATAACAAAAAAACAGTAAAGTTGTTATATCCATCCTTTGGAGTGCTCCACTTCACCTTGTTATTAAACTGCTAAAACACAAATAATGCACTTTGGACTGGATGACCTTCCTGTTTGTTAAGATGAACTCTCTCTGTTTTAAAGCAAGGTCACCAAGCAGGATTCAATTTAGGAGCAAAGAGGTTAAGCAACTAAAATAATACATTCAAAAATAATTTCATCAAGGTAAGGATTAATCTTAATTCTGAGCGTGTTTTTTTAAATAACCAGTTCATAAATTAAACTTTAAATAAACCACTCCCCTCCTCTTCCAATAAGGGAGGGACAAAAGCAGGGATTATGTGTTGAGATAACAATTTTCTGAAAGCACAAAGCAAAAGAATAAGGCACACACAATAACAACAGCAATATTTATAGCAAATGCATACAAAAACAGAAGATATTTTGCCCAGAGAAAAGGTATCCACTGCTGGGAATAAAAAAACCCCAAGATGGCGGCTGCTTCCCACAGGTCACATCCGTGTGGCTTTCCTGAGACTAAGGCATATGGCAACTGTTCCCACACATTGCTCATGAGGCCAACAGGAGCAAGAGCACGATGGCAGATGAGTTACCATGGCTAGTGCATCCCACCCAACAGAAGCAGTGAAAAAACATGATAAGCAAACCCCGTAGAATCTTGGTTATCTGAGTCCCCGTTGAGGTCAGTTCTGCGCAGCTGCCTGCACTGCCATGTGTACCACTCCACCATCTTGGAGGCTGTTCCCATGTATTGCTGCTGCTTTTTAAGTCCTGTGTTGAGCTCCCTTTGGCTCAGCTCAACTAGGCCCAACTGAGGTCTCCTGTGCTGGGCTGGATAGGCTTGTTTGGGTTGGGGTCACCCCCGCCATCTCTCTGCCTGCAGAAGTCTCTGCGCTGGTTCTGTTGGTTCAGAATCACTGTTGATCTGCACCTCTGCTGCTTTCCCCTTCAGCAACATATCCTGCAACCTGGTTTGGAGAAAACAGGAGGGGAACAGGTGGTGGAGGCAGACACAGGGTCAAAAGCCCTGACTTTTACACCTTTCCACTGAAGAGAGAGAAACAAAATGGTTCTGACTTCCATGCGTTACTCTCAGTTTCATCTGAAAACCGCACCCCTCCATCAATGATTAAGTGGTATCAAACAGCACCATAGACGTACCCACACTATGCTAAGTTGCACCCTCCTCTCTGCAACCAGGACATTTTCTACCCATTATTCTGTACCATGCTCGTTATGCCTAGATCTCATAATTTTCAAATATGTACATTTACATAACTATACACAAGCACTGCTACTATTTCACTAATCAATGACCATCGACCACCTCAACCTTACTTTGTTTTATGGCAAAATCAGCCTTCAGGAGGATCTGGATAATCTTCTCGCTTTTCTCAAAAATGTGTACTAGAGTATTTTCAGGCAATGATAGTCTTCTGTTGGTCTCCTCTCTCCATGGAAACTGTACACTGGTCGTATAGGGACTCTAAAAGGATGAGCAAGTCTTTCTGGTCATTCTCTGGCTTTCCAGTTCAGAACCCATGTCACATATAGGGCTCACAGAGTCTTGGCTGGCATGGTGTTATCCATGGTGTACTGCTGTGCTAGTAATGTTTTTATTCTACCTTCATCCGTCCCACAGCAGAAGGGTCCTCTGAGAGACCAGGCAAGGTGTTCAGCTAACTTCCTCTATCTCCACAGCAGATCTCCCAAAAGCCCAACAATGCCCTTTTTTGGGTCCTAGAAATACCCTCTCCTGAGGTATTCTCTGCCAAGGTTACACAAGGCTTCACAATGGAGTGTTTTTGCATTCAGTCACAGTCACAGTCACTTCAGCTTCCAGTACAGTCACGTGTTGGGATCCCCCTGTCATCCCAGACACGAGAAATAATCTGCTCCTACACATCTTGATGGCATCAGGGTATATTCTGCTCTGGGTCAACTAAAGCCTTATGTTCAACTCACAATCATCTAAGAACAGAGCCCATTGGAAAACAAGTACAGTAATTTCATGATTATAAGTCACAACATTTTGACTAAAATTTTGGTTCGAACCCAAAGTGTGGCTTAATAATCAGGTGCAGCTTATATATGGACAAAGAACAAAAAGTTGCCGTTTTAGTTTGGAGGACAGATGTCTGCTGAGAAAGGCAAGAACTGCTCTTTGAAATGGAGAATGTAAATGTGGTGATGTCCAGTGGTGATGTGGAGAAATCCCATTTTTCTCTGGAGTCCAGTGGAGAAAGGGGCTCCCTTAGTGTCCAAAAACCTCTGGTTTTATCTTGGTCAGAAATGTTGGGCTCTTTCCCCCTGGCTGGAGCAACTTCCAATGGGATGAAGTAATTTTATCAGTCACACAGTGGGACTCAATGGGCCATTTAGCAGAAAATGACCCTTTGGAGGAAGGATGGGTTGTGAAAAGATAAAGAACAATGCCCCGCATGGTTTCAATGGATGGCCCATTAGCAGAATATCTGCCATTGAGATAAGGATCACTGTCCCTACCCTCAACAGATGGTGATAGAATAGATACCTTTTATCACACCCTGTATTGTAATGTGCGGCTTATAATCAGGTGCAGCTTATGTATGGACAAAGAACAAAAAGTTGCTGGCACCTGAAAGTGCGGTATATACCCAGTGTGGCTTATAATCGTGAAATTACTGTACTCAATACTGTTTATCTTCTCCTCAACTATGTCTAAGAGTTTATACGTTTCCCACATATCCTTTGTTTGCTGTTGACTAATTTTTCATTTATAATTTTACTTTCCTTATTAAATGTTTCTTGTTGAGTTGTGTTAGTAACCCAACAAACTTCTTTAAAAGTGTTTCTCTTAATCTTCTGTTTATTTGCATATATGGATTATTGTATTGGCAGATAATGAACAATAAAATATTTAAGATTTTGAACATTCCTTTGCAAAAATCATTCAAGATTTTGCCCATAATTTGTTTATTCAGACATTATAAAAATATGAGACTGTTATTTATTTGTTTCTATGCAATTTTCCTAGCTATGCAGGTTCCCTATTAGAGTAATTCTATACATTAAAATAGGCAGCTCCTCCTTTTTTACAGTTTAACTTAATTTCAGATAATTTTTGGCAAATGCAATGGTTACAAATTCCCATGCAAGTTCCTCAAGTCCATGCAGCACAATTCTGGGCTGCATTCAGACCTCTGCAAGTCTAAAGGTACAAATCCCTTGAAGACAGTGCATTTTCATTATAAATTATTCAGCTCTCTTTTTTTCTACTCAGTGACAAATCAATGACTACCATTTCACCACTTAATTACCTTTATCATCTAAAATATTCTGCATTCTACACAAATATTTAAACAACTCTTTTTGTTGAGGAAGCAAAATATAATATAAAAAGGTTTTACTCTCCTGTACTGGCAAATCTGGCACCTTTCAAAAACCTCTATAATGATACATCCACTTAAAGCAAATTAGATCAACAAGAACCCAACATAATACAGGGGAAAAAAATCCCAACTATTTTGGGTTCCCTGTACTTAAACATGGAGATACAATAAACCCATAGAAAATATATCCTGTGTCTCTCCTGTTCATTTTAATCCTACTACAGTTATCTCTAAAAAGAGTCTTAAATCAGTCTCAGTACACTGAAATTTATTACTGAATATAGTACTTTAGTGCATGCACCATGATTTTGGTTTTAAATAGTACTAGCAACAAATATTCAGTGTGCTTTATATTCCTTAGAATGCTATGCACATTTATAGTAGAAAGTAAGATGTCGTCTGCCTAATCAAAAATAAAACAAACAAACAAACAAACAAAACCCCAAAAATAAACAAAAAAAAAAACCCCAAGAACAACCAAAACCCCCAAAAAGCAATGAAAGCACCCATCTTCTATTTCTAACAATAAAAAATAGACCATATTAAGTTTTCATCTATAAATCCTATTAACAAAACTAGTCTGTCTGAGTTTTGTCATGTTATGGGTTTTTGGGGACCACCCAAAACCTGGTATAAAACCTGCTCGTCAAATGAAGAATTAAATCCTTCCTATCAATATCTAGAACTTGAATGCCAAAGTTATATGTAGCAGGACTGGGCTTGATCTTAGATACTGAACACCTCAACTTCTTCAATGTACTCTGCTACATCCCAATGTGCCATTTTAGGAAGCAACATATTTAAATTATTTCAATTCAAATTATTCAATTCAATTCAAACAAGAAAACAACAGTGTCTTCAGAGTGGGATTTAAATATGTTAGACTATTGTCCTTAGAGAGATTTAATCTGTGTAATGCAGGTGCAAAGCATCCTGTCCTTTATTTTACTCCAAAGTTTAAATGTTTCCTCTAGAGTTTTAACATTATTGTGCAATCAATTTCTAACAAATATAAAGTACCTTACCTTTAAAAAAAATGGATTAATATAAGGCATAATGCTAAAGTATGTGTCAAGTGTAACCTTTATAACTCTGCCTGTCAGGTTTTTCCATTAGAGACCTCATAAGCAGCCTCTGCATATCAGTCACAGTGTACCCTGACAGGTTTAACCTTCCCAAGTGGCTAAATACACCATCTTCACTGCAGCCTATTGACCAAAGCAATAAGCCATTTTGTATAGTGTATTAAAACCATTTTCCACATGCTACCTCAGCACGACCCATTGTTCATGCTGGCTCCTGCTGACCATGAAAACTTGCACTCCACACTAAATTGCTACACTTTACACCGTTACACCAGTTAAGCAGTAAACCCCCTACTGAGTTGTTTTTTTCTCTTCATAGTCTAAAAAGCACAACGATTATCACAAATGCTCAAGATACGGTTTTAGATTGCAAATAATAAAAACCAACCCTGCAAATAATTTAAACACTTAAAATACATGCTGACTGTGGAAACTTTATTTTTGTTATAATTCACCAATCCTTTGTTCATAGATATCTAAGGGCGGCAGGCCATCTGTGCAAGCCTGAGCAGCCCTGGACACTCTGTGTCAAAGTTTGCATTTCAGCCCCATGAAATTCATGCCGTCTCTGCTGAAATCAGCTTTGTTGCTAGACCCTGTGACAAATGACTCCAATCTAGGCTGAATGCCCTTGACTTGACCCTGGCCAGTGAAAACAACAGGGCAGACTCAGCCAGTGGAAAAGATGTTCTGCACTAATGAACCCAGTGGTGGCCACAGGTCAGTTAAAAAAGAGCGGATAATGTTCAATCTTTTCAGGTGCACATTTATAATGAGAGAAGCATACAATCCCTTTCAGGATGGAGGACATATAACAAAGAAAGTATTTGTACACTCATCAAGGCTAATGGACCCTGAGAGTACTATAGGAATATGTTTTTAGTTTAATCTTTATTGAATGACCTTACACACTTCATTTTCTCTCCACGGCACCATGAAATGGACACACTCTCACTAAGTTCAGTGCTGAAAACAGATGAATATATAAATGAACATTGCCTACTGGGTATGCAGATTAATTTTCTTCCTTTATTTTCACCTTTTTCCACCCTGCTGCTTGCTCCTAATACAATTTCTAATGGCAATATTTCTGCTATAAAGACTTTTTTTAGCTAACTGCAGTTACTGTACCATTTTCAGCATGGGATACTGAGAAGAGAAAGGGTGTACAGTACATGTACGTTTAAAGAATTTTTCATCACACATTGTTTCTCATTTTGCTGAGGGAGAGGAGTCCTTCCCCTGCTTCATTAGGAGATTCCTCTCACAGGAGATTGTTCTTCATGAATTTCAATGTGAGCCCATCCCATGGGGAACAGTTGCTCCTAAATATGGGTCAGTCTTGCATGGGGTGCTATTCCTCAAGGATCCTCTGGAAGGCCCGGGGGTCCTCTCTCCACAGGTCTCCCCAGGGTCACATCTTTCTCTCAGGCATCCCCCTGCTCAAGGGTGGAGCTCCTCCATAGGCTGTAGGTGGATCTGTGCACTCACATGATTTCCATAGGCTGCAGAGGCACAGCTACCTTCCATGATCTTCACCATGGTCTGCAGGGGAATACCAGCTTGGGCACCTTGAGCGCACTCTCCTCCACCTTCTCCACTAACCTTGGTGTCTGCAGTATCTCCTCTTACATATTCTTACCCTGCAATTTTCTGACTATAATTATATCTGCGTTGATAACATTTTCTTTTTCCTTCTTAAATCTATTATCACAGAGGCATTACCATTGTTTCTAATGGCCCCAGCCTTGACCAATAGCACATCTGTCTTTGGAGTTGGGGATTGTCTTTGCTGGACATGAAGGAAATTTCTGGAAACTTCACACAGAAGCCACCCTCGTAGCCCTAGCATCTACCTTGCCCTACCCTACCACCTTGCCTGGCTATGCAAACCCAAGAAAATACATGACTTTTCTCTAACCTGGACTTTTCTAGGTGTCCTGTTCTTGCAAAGGGAAGCCTCTTATCTGTCAGTGCTTCTGGTGCAGGCCACAGACATTTTTTGTCATTTTTAGATGAATGCCTGTGAATGCAACAATACCAGGCTTTACAAAACTTCTTCCTACACTCTGTTAATAATTTTGTTTCAACACTGCCCCCTGCTATGCTCCCTTGTGGTGTGGTTTGAATTTAGACATGTCAGCTTCATGCAAACTTCTAAAATTAATTGGAGACCACTTCTAGAACCTAAGTTTCAGCTTCCCCGTATATATTATTATTACCACATGAACAAGAAGAAATCCTTGTCATAAACTAAAGCATGCCTTGAAAAATCTTCAAAATTCAAAACACAGTAGCCAACACAAGTTGCATAGAAACTTGCAGATTATACTGGGATTATAGCTATATTTTTCTGTAAAAAATGTTTAACTCATACTGCATGGTGTGAGAAAAAATACTAGATTATCTTATGCAATTCCATGACCCAAATCCTCCAAACAATCTGCTCTCAATATAACCCTGTATGAAAATTTCTTTCATGAAAACCAACTAAATTAAAAGCCACCTGAACTCCTACTAAGAAAACAACACCCCCATATGCAATCAAAAGACATTCTACTTGCAAAAGAATGGAGAAATAAAGAGCAATAAAATCTGGTTTCATACAAAAAATGAGATCTGCATTTCTTCTTCCCTTTTCTATAAAGGAAGGCGATGTCTGGAAGTCTCAATTGAAAAGATTGATTAATTATCATTTTACAGTGATGCCTAATGATCCAGGCTAAAGTCCCATTTTTTTTAAATACTCTGTGAGCATAGCGATACAAAAGACAGTTCACACCTTGAAGGATTTGCAGACTGAAGGAACAAGAAAAATATACAGGAAAAAAATGCAGAAGTATAGCTACATGAAGGTGCGTACTGAAAGCAACCCAATAGACTAATAATAATTAATGGAATATAAAGGCCAGCAGGACTAGGACAGTGATCATCCTCCTGCACCAGCACGGGATCCCCTTGAACACTGTGTTCAGTTTTGGACTTCTCATGGCAACAAAGACATTGAGGTACAGGAGTAAGTTCAAAGAATGGCAGTGGAACTGAGAAGGGTTTGGATCACAAGCATGACCAGTGCAGGTGAGGGAGCTGAGGATGTTAAGCCTGGAGAACAAGAGGTTCATAAGTTTTCACTCTCTACTGCTACCTGAAAGGAGATTGTAGCCAGGTGGAGGTCAGTCTCTTCTCCCAAGGAACAAGGGAACATGGCCTCCCAATTGCTCAAACTGGGAGGTTTAGACTGGATGTTAGGAAAAATTTCTTCACGGAAAGGATTGTCTTGCTTTATAACTGGCTGCCCAAGGAAGTGGTTGGATCACTGTCCCTAGGGGTATTTAAAAGGTGCATAGATAGGGTGCTTGGGACATAGGTTAGTGGTGGGCTGGGCAGTGCTGTCTTAATGGTGAACCTGATGAAGTCTTTTCCATCCCATATGATTCTCAGATTCCATCTAAAATAGTGGTAAAGTTTAATAATGTTTTTTAATGTTTAACATTTCTATCTTTTCTTACAGCAAACCTGGTAAGACACGGGTATACCATGATGCACTACAAATGTCCAGCAATATTTAAAGAATGTGGACAGATTCTTCTTATTCCCTAGATTCTTCCCTTATTTCAGCTACAGGATTGACTGGTTTTGGTAACTAAGAAAATGTTGCTACATAATCCGGGAAGGAGTATCACAAATCACATTAGACCTTAGAGACCAATGTACACCAGAACACAGAATGAAGGAACAACTTAGATGTCTAATTCCTGAGGCTGTAAACCAGAGGTAGGCAGTGAAACTGACATGCAGGAGAATTCTATAAATCTGATTAGAAAGTAATTTTTAAATTTGGAATTTTCATGTATTATTGGGTTGCCCGTAAAATCAGACTATGAATCTAAGTAAGAATTAGATTTCGCATTTGTTTAGGTTGATCATTCAAATGAGCTCACAATGCTCAAGCAGGAAACAAGATCTTCACTTTCACATAATACACAGCATTTAAGATGGTCCCTTAAATAATCAAAAGAATTTACACAACTAAAATAAGAATTTTTACACTGAGGAAAAGGTCATGAGGGTAGAGATAAATCTGGGTCTTGTGTATAGAAATGGTAATTAAAGCCATGAAACCAGATGAGGTTGTTGAGAAGACTGTATCAAAGGTTGCAAATCAACATGGCCACATAACCTCCCTGACCTTCCCTCAATGCTAAGCAAGATGTTGCAGAAATCAATGATTTCAGAGTTCTGTAATCTCACCAAAGTGTATGTCTCTTATTATGAAAAGAAAGCAGTTGTACTGTTTCCACACTCACACAACCAAACACTAACCCCCACCCTGATCAAAAAAAAAGGGGAACCAAATAGCAGGAATATGACATTAAGCCTAGTGCAAAAATATTAATTAGAGAAACTTGCAGAAAAGTGAAGACACAGAAGCAGACCTTTGACCTACTCTTAAAGCATTGCCAAAACTATAGCAGTGCTCTGGAACAAGAAAGAATTTGTACATTTAAAATGCTGAAGTTCCTTAGCAGATGATCATCAGAGCCAAAAAAGGGCACTTTTGTTTGGCATGGAATCATTTTCAAAAGTAACTCTTCAAAACAAGGTTTATTGTACAGTAAATATACTTAACATTCTTTAATACAATGAGGAATTCAAAATTTCCTGTTGCTTTGCTATGCAGTTTTATTTTATCTTGTTCACAAAACATAGATTACACTGTGCTGTGACAGTTTGAGTCAAAGTTGTCTATGGCTGAGTCTTACAAGCTCACAGTGTGTTATTATTAAATTGCATGGATGAAAAAGAAGCCTATTATTTCCACAGCTAAATGGTGTATTTGAATATCTGGAATCAGATTGAAATTGTGTGAGTTTTACAATACAAAGTAAAACTGATTTATTGGTCATTTCTCTACATGTGCCTAATTAGTTGTGATTCAGTTTTGTAAATTTTTTTTTACTTTTCTGAGTAAACCAGGATACACAGTATATGAAATAAGAAAAGATTCAGTCTAAGTTAAGATGTTGGTCATGGTCAGATAAGAGATACTCGGTGCATACATTTATTTTACAGTCCTTAGAACATAATTGATTTCTACTCATGTATTTGCAAAGACATAAATAGATATAAGGTATTAGAAGGGAATACAAATCAAAAATATAATTGGTAATTGGTTTTCAACAAAGTTTGATTATCTCTTTCTCTTTATCTGCCTTAAATTTATGATTGTGCTTTCTGACCAACTGAAATATGGTTTCTTTTCCCATCATAGATGGGCAGTTCCTACCACTTACAGTTCTGTATGAAGTAGAGTAAAAACCAGTCACTGCTGCTGTAGGATATTTTTTTAATTCTTCCTTCATGTCCAAACATTCAGATTAGTACAAGAATCATTCAAATATAGGATAAATAATCTTAGGTAGGCATCAGCATTACCAAAGCTTTGAGATAGTATTGGAAATTTTGACTTTTTCTTTATAGGTACTTGATTTTATTTTTATAAAAATGATGAATTTTAATTAACGTGCCTAAACTTACATGCTAACTTTATAATCCAAATCTTTGCATAGTCCTTATTTTCCCCATTAAAAAAAAAAAACAACTAAACCAAAACACAATAAAAGAAGAAAAAAAAAGACGGGAAAAAAGCAAACTATATCTATTAAATCTTACCAGGGTCATTGCCCTGTGTCTTTTTCTGCTCCTCAACAAAGTACTCATTTTTCTTAGCTTCCTGTCAGTGTACCATGATATCCTTCACATCTGCCTGTGCCTTTGCTTTTATTAACAGAAAATACAGCCATAGCTTTAGTGTCATGTGTACTATAAAGACAGGATTTTCAAGAGATTTGACAACTCTCATATTTTCTAAAGTATTTTCTATGTAACACAGAAACCGTTTATTACTGCTAAGTAGTGACTGTCTCTCCAGCTTGAATAATGAAGTCATCTAGGCCAGTATTTTCTACAAGGATGCATTTAAGGAAGAATTCCTCTACAGTCCAGCAGTAAAACAATGAGTGTCATGATAGAAATCTATGCATTATCAGTCTTAGATACCACTATAATCAATCTAATTCTTTGGGCAATGAAAATACAACATGTTATTGTGTTAAACAAAGAATTTCCTTCCAAAATGCTTATAGAAAACATAATAAAATTATTTATAGAGACTAGCTCTGCTGTGCAAGGGAGGATAAATTTAACCTACGAACAGTACTTTCAGCTGCAGGAGATTTACATCTGTTACCTGTAAAACAAATTTCCACATGGTGCAGTAACAGAGTTTTTGAGAATTATGCAGTACCCAAGCAAAACATTAAGACCTTTCAGTGTTTCACAGTATTTTTGTAATAAAAAAATCTCAAATTTACCACAATTTAAAAAACTACTCGTCATTAACTAACATACAAAAGGTTTTTGTTTCTAACTCAAATATACACAGTTCTTGAAATGAGCTTTTATTAGGTAATTTTCATAAAATTATGGAATAGACAGTATGATAATAAGGTTTTGTACAAATAATTAGAAAATATCTGGTGCAATTTTAACATGAGATACAGTAAGCAATACCCAGCATAGACATTGAATCAGAAATACACCAGTATTGCAGACATTAAAATAATGAATAATCTTATGAATAATCCTGCATAATTCATTTATACATATACTTAAACCTTTTCATTTTGGAGGATATAGAGATTTTTCATATCAATTGTTAGTTAAACATGTTTGATATACAGTCATTTCACGAATTCAAGCCACACCGTGTTGACCAAAATTTTGCTCCCATACCGGGAATGCAGCTAATATTCAGGTGCAGTCAATATGTGAATAATTTTCTGACATTTTCAGCCCTGGGAGTGCAAACCAAGTCAGTGCAAACTGCAAAGTCGAGCTCCTGCCAGTAAAACCCTGCATTTACGCAGTTGTTACAAATTGCTACTCTGTTGCGCGGCAGGTGGAGCTGCTCTGTGCAGGCAGCACAGGGGGTGGGGAAGGCGGGCAGCTCTCTCCTGCTGGCCCTGCGGCTCGGAGGAGGCAGGGTCAGCTCTCTCCTGCTGGCCCCGCGGCTCGGGGGGCTCCCATCCCCGCATGCCGCCGCCGCAGGAGCAGGCAGGCTACATCCCCGGCTCCCATCACCGCCGCAGGTGCCGGTGGGCTCTGTGCTCCCCCTGCCACCGCAGGGCAGCGCTGGGCCGGGGTGACCGAGCCCAGCAGTGGCGGCAGCCGGCCCCAAGCATCCCCGCCGAGTGGCAGTGCCGAGCTGCGCCACCCAGCCCTGTCGGCAGCCCCGAGCCCTCATGGCCCGAGCCGAGCCAGTAAACCCCGCCCTGCCACGGTTCTGTTACTAATTGGCAACTTTGTTGCACGCGGGTCCTTGCTGCGAACACAGAGCGGCTTATACTCGGGTGCGGCTTATTTATGGACAAAATACAAAATGTTTGCCAGCACCCGGCGATGTGGCTTATACTCAGTGCGGCTTGTATTCATGAATTTACTGTACTTGGTATGTTTCAGTTTATTACAATAACATAAGTACTCTACTAACACAAAACAGAAAACAAAAAACTGATCACAATCCCTTAGTTTTTTGCTTGTATGTTATTTAGGCTTGTTCTCTATCTGCGTTGAAGAAAACCAAAATGTACAATAGTTAGCCATAAAATGGATTCTAAGGACAAAATTAAATTTATAAGTCTTCATTGAATTCAACTCTACTGTTTCTAGTTTTAATTATATGGGACAGTGTAAAAGGAGTGCTAAAATCAAACAATAATTAAAACAGTTTTGAAACAAAAGTACTGGATGAGTCTTACTGAAATTGCATTTGAAAACATCATTTGCATGCTTTATGTCTAAGCCTGGTGTAATTGCACAACATTCTCTGCTGCATGATTCATATTCAGGAGCCACATTGTCCTCCCAGTGCAACATACATATGTTCTTCAATTATTATCAGGCTGTAAACAGAACTGGGTGAAAAATGTGTACATGGAATAGGAGTAGAACTGAGAATGGAGAAGACAGGTGCTGGTCATTGGGTTCCTCTTGCAAGGTCCACTCCAACTAGACGATTTCCGACCACGGTGTAAAGTTGTTCTAGTATTCCAGACAATAAAATTTGTTCAATTTGCTTTTAGCTTCTACTAATCATAGAATAGCTAAAGACCATAACAAACTCTCAGTTTCTGACATTCTTTACACTGCTACCTCCATGTTTCATTTTTTTTCTTTTTCTTTCATATTCTTACCCAAGCAGACCCATTCAGGGAATGATGCCCATTAGCACCACAAATATTAAATATACTACAAATACATGTGAAAAACTAGTGCTCTTCTGAGTAACTATGCAGAGAAGCTACTATTACTCCTTTCTCAGTGTCATAAGAAGCATTCACTAATGCTAAGATCAAGGAAAAAATCCTTGACATTAGCTTGTTTTTTTGATCTTGAAAGTGCATTACAAACTTGACTGATCTCCCCAGTAACTCACTCAAGTCACTTGTGCTGAACAGATGTGCAAATTGACCTGTGGAACATGAGGGACTCAGCTAAGAGTACAGAATAAATATGTATTGTAATCAGAGTTAGATTTCAGGAGCTTCCTGCTTGAGTCTGTATTCATATTTTGATGTTTTTCAGTATGAATAAGTTATAGATTTTAAAGAATAAATGTGAGAGTGACTAAATAAATTATAGGGAGATATGATCATAGCCTGGTCCTGATTCATCCCCAAGACTTGCTCATTTCTACATAGTACACTTTGAAGGGTCTTAATATCTCAGAACAAATGTGGTTCAAAATGTACACTATTGAGAAAATTCAGTTTCTCCTTAGGATTGTGAAGGAAAACCTGTACGAAGTATCCTTTTGCCAATTGACTTTAGAATCAATTTAATTTGAAGGTATAGGGTTTTCTTCTTTATTTTCTGTTTTTTAAGGAACTACCTCTGCAGAAGATTAGCCTTACAGAAACTGCATGTGCAAATGGGTTTGAAATGCAGAGCAAATGGACACAAGTGCATTGGGCACCTACATTGATTATGACATTGCATAGGAAGTTCAAGTGGTTAAAATAGTAGCCTTTATCTGGTTGAATTTCTTGTTCATCTAAACATAATCAAGTTAACTAAGATCACTACAAAACTAAAGGCTTAACAATAAACAGTCTGCTTGCTCCCTAATATAGACACACACAAATATTTTATAAATAACTTCAGATTAGTTTAATTTTTTTCTTTACAGCACAAATATCCAGTAGCAAAACAGACCCAGATTCTGTTCTCAGTTTTCCAGATCTTCAGCAACCTCTTTTGACAGACACAAGAAATATTTTATCTTCTCAAGAAGCTGATCTTTAGGTAGATATAAAAAGTTTTCTTTCTTTAATTAAAGTTATGCAAATATCCTCAAACTAACATACCATCAGGTAATGTTATAATTTGCTTTTGCAATATACAGATTGGAAATATGTGCTTTTCAGTTACTTTGTCACTTCCAGAAAATCTGAATTTACTGCATAGTTTATAATTGTTTGGTCTAAAATTGTCATCTCCTCAACTCATCCCAAATGGGGATGGAATGGGCAACTGACTGTTCAGACAAGAGCTGCAAAAGGGACACTTGCTCAGAGGTTACTGAAACACCCAAAGCAACAATAAAAGTATCAGACAAGAATTTACAAATTGTACTGACCATTATAATTTATACAAAATTTTGTTGAAACTAATAAAGTACTTCAAATCAAAGACTCCATAAAGTACATTTCAGGCTCCCTGATTCATAAAGGAGAAAAAGTAACATGGAATTAATTTATTTATAAAGCATTATTTAACTGTAACATAGTATCTACAGTGAGATACTGTTCTTTTTCCTGTCTTCAAAGTGACGGTTTCTAAGAGCAAAAAGACATTAAACACTTCACAGTAGAGTGTAATGTTATTTTGTAAAGGCTATTTAAAAAAAAACCAAAAAAAACCCCAAAAGATTGATTCAAAGCTTTTGTAAAAGCACCTACCATTTTCTAACCACGAATATTACAATGCAATGTATAACATAACCAATCTGTCTAGTTCTTTCATGAGGTGGGAGATGGGAATATTCTGTTATCATAGTTGGTTAGGGTGATGATGGCAACATTATTAGTACAAGAACTGGGAAAAAAACCTATTTTTGTCTACATATCATACTGTTTTCTGATGTATATGTAGTAGAAACAGTGTAGTACATGTAATAGGGAAAAGAAGTACATAGAGTGGCTATTTAATTCTTCTCCATGCACTTTGACCCCCTTCGTCTGGGGTCAATGTCACATTTTGTTTTCCATATCAAAGCTGATGTTTTAAAAAATATTTTACCCTTTAGGACCCAGACAAACTTTAGAGCATCTCCTGGATGCAAGATACAGGTAATATCTTTGGCTTGCTCTAGTCCTGCCTATTCACATTCCATGTGTGATCTTTGGTGGAAAACAGAAAAAAGGGCATTAGCCCACAGAACTACTCTGTACTTTTTGTGTTAGATTGAACAATTGTCATTTATAGATAACAGAGAAAAAGGACACCCTCAAGACACTTCTCATTTATATTTTCTCTTTCCTCAAAGATCTTTCCCCCCATCATTATCAATATTAAGATCAGATTCTGACCTTTTTGAAACTATTTCAATGTGAAGGAATCCCACTCTCTTAATTTCATGGCTTGTCTTCCTACTTGCCATCATTTTCTAGTGCTTCAAATTGTTCTGTAATATTATAAATATTTTAAACAGAAAATTAGATGTAACATGTATGCAGTAAATTCACGATTATAAGCCACACCATTTTGACTAAAATTTTGGTCCAAACCCAGAAGTGTGGCTTATAATCAGGTGCAGCTTATATATGGACAAAGAACAAAAAGTTGCCATTTTAGTTTGGAGGACAAGTGTCTGCTGAGAAAGACAGGAGCTTCTCTTTGAAATGGAGAAAGTAAACCCCCTCCCTCCAAATTATTAGAATTTTGAAATCAAGGGGCTTTCAGGCAAAAATATGGGAATTTGGAATAACAGTTCTTTTCTAGGGAAATCAAAATAGAAATACAGTACTACAAAGAAACAAACTCCAAAACCTGACAAAGTCAGAGTACAACCTGACACCCCGTCAGGCAGGGTGTTGGTAGCAGTGCCATTAAATGGTGGCTGCATCCTCCTGCAGTGACAGATGTGATTTAGTTGAAGTAGTGGTCCTGGAGAAGATGCAGTTTCCCTCCGGAGGTCCAGTGGTGATGTGGAGAAATCCCATTTTCCTCTGGAGTCCAGTGGAGAAAGGGGCTCCCTCAGTGTCCCAAAACCTTTGGTTTTATCTTGGTAAGAGATGTTGGGCTCTTTCCCCTGGCTGGAGCAACTTCCAATGGGATGAAGTAATTTTATCAGTCACACAGGAGGACTCAATGGGCCATTAGCAGAAAATGACTCGCTGGAGGAAGGATGGGTTGTGAAAAGATAAAGAACAATGCCCCATCTGGTTTCAATGGATGGCCCATTAGCAGAATATCTGCTGTTGAGATAAGGATCACTGCCCCCACCCTCAACAGATGGTGATAGAATAGATACCTTTTATCACACCCTGTATTGTAACGTGCGGCTTATAATCAGGTGCACCTTATGTATGGACAAAGAACAAAAAGTTGCTGGCACCCAGAAGTGCAGCTTATACTCGGTGTGGGTTATAATCATGAAATTACTGTAATTTCATCTGTATATATCTGGCCTTTATTAATAAATACTGTCACCCTTTATAGAAAATTTCATCTACAATAAAATTTAGTCTAAGTAAAATATATATCACTCTATTATTGAAAATTACAACTGATAGTACTTATAAACTGAAGCAAGAAGAGAGGATATAATAATGTAACAATATCTCCATTGCCTCAAGATACAACTAATATGTCAGCCCGGCTCTTGCAAATGTGCTAGCTACAGCTCTTTTCATTACATCCTCATAGGATCTAATTTTGTCACAGTTCTTGACTAACCTGGAACAGACACTGTAGCTTGCATCATAATACATTGCAATTCAGGACATAATATTTTTCTAAACAGGAAGAAAAGAAAGTAGAATGCATATTAGAGGGAGTACTTGGTCAGCTGCCTGCAGTGTTCACTTCCAATGAATGATAGAAGAAATTCCTGGTATTGTATATTATTAGTAGTCATGTGTTGAAGAAATATCTGAACTGGAACACAGACTAAAAACTCTGTAATAATTTAAAAATTATGTATATTAATATTATATTGTATATTATTAGTCTTACATTCTATCTGTGTTTGAAACTGGTTGCAGTGGAAGGAAATGTAATTTGGCTCAGTCAAAATGTACTGGGTACAAAAATCCAATGAGAAAACTTGAATGTAATCAATGAAATATTTTATATCCTTGTTTATTTTCCTTTTTTCTGCTGTCAGGAATCAATGTGATTTTGGAATACAATAAGTGATTTTTAGACAGAAGTAATATGCTTATTAATGTAAATGATGAATGATATTTCAATAATCATCTTGTTGAAGAACAACATCTCATTTGTAGTGAAGTTAAAATATGTGGGACCAGGACAAGGCTGAATGCTGACCTTCCCACTGCTACTGAGTCTGGACTCATTGAATCCCCAATATGCTTCCTACCCAAACCGGGCAGCAGTCTCATCTCTTATCAAGAAACAGACAGAGCTGGGAAGGAAATTCCTTCTCTTTAGCTTTTTAAGTACTTCATGTTTCTGAGCACTCAAAATGTTCCAAGGACTCTTGGTCAAGTACTGTTTTATTGTCTTCTTTGTTTGTTGGAATTTTATAGTGAGAGATTCAGAAGAAACAGAAGAAATATGAAGGTTCATGTGCTTTCTACGTTTATCTTTTAAATTTATTTAACAGATTTAGTTTTAATTTGTCTTTTATTTGACCCTAAAAATGACAATTAAGTGTATAAGCAAAAAAAGGAAGTTTTTGGCAGAAATTTGCAGAAGGGGGATATAAACACTGGACTTGCATCCAGCCGAGTCCTTGTCTCTTGTGTATTTTTATTCATTTTTACTAGATCAGAGTTGGAAGGTACCTGTACATGAACAAAGGAAATAGGGAAGAAGCATCCTTTGTAGGCTATTATTGCTTAAAATAATATAAAATTGGTGAAATCATTAAATAAATATGATAATGAAATCTATGTAAAATTTCTTTTATAAATCAGTATATGCATTCTAAACTCTAGCAGCTGAACACAAACAAAACTTATACTTAAAATTTTCAGTATTGCTTTAGACTTCCATCTTTCCTAGATAGTATTTTAGTAAATCATGGCAAATGATAGAAGCAAGCTTTACACAGGGAATAAACTATTTACCTGAAAGTGTTATAATAATAGGAAGAATTACATGAATGTTATGAACTGTGATGAACTAACTATTGACTAAGCTAAATTTTTCCAAAGAATTATCTTCTGGTTTTTTTCATTGAACTGTTAATGGTGAAAATGAGCACAGTTACTTCAGACTAAGAAATAAATAGGGAACACTGGCACACGTTTGGATATCAATTCTCAGAATTTCGCATAATAACTTTTGTACTAAGTACAGTAATTTCACGATTACAAGCCGCACAGACTATAAGCTGCATCTCTGGATGTTGGCAAACATTTTGTTCTTTGTCCATACACAAGCCGCACCCAATTATAAGCCGCTCTGTCGTTCACAGCGAGGACTCGTGTGCAACAAAGTTGCCAAATAGTAAGAGAATCGCGGGATGACAGGATTTACTGGCTTGACTTGGACCATGAGAGCTTGGGGCTGCCGACGGGGCCAGGTGGCCCAACTTGGTGCTGCCACTTGGCAGGGCCGCTCAGGGCTGGCCGCTGCTGGGCTCGCTTGCCTCGACCCGGCGCTGCACCGCAGTGGCAGGGGGGCATGGACCCCACTGGCACCCGCGGCGGTGGTGGAAGGAGGGGATGGAGCCTGCTGGCGCCCGTAGCGGCAGCAGGAGGGGATGGGAGCCCCCCCCCTCCCCCCGAGCTGTGGGGCCAGCAGGAGGGAGCCCCCCCCCTCCCCCCGAGCTGTGGGGCCAGCAGGAGGGAGCCCCCTGCCTCCCCCCAAGCTGTGGGGCCAGCAGGAGGGAGCCCCCACATCTCCCCAGGCCGCGGGGCCAGCAGGAGAGAGCCCCCCATCTCTCCTCGGGCTGCGTTGCCTGAAGGAGGGAGTTCCCCTGCCTTCCCCACCCCATGCTGCCGGCATGGATCCTGGCTCCACCCGCTGCACAACAGAGTAACCAATTTGTAACAATCGCGCAATACCTGGTTTTACTGCAGGTGCTTGACTTGGCACCTTGATTTGCACTTCCGGGGTTGGAAATGTCAGAAAATTATTCACATATTAGCCGCTCCTGAGTGTAAGCTGCATTTCTGGTGTGGGAGCAAAATTTTAGTCAAAACGGTGTGGCTTGTAATCGTGAAATTACTGTAGTTTTTATTGAGGACTGGTTACCTTGCAAACATCCCTATCACACATTGGACTGAATTTTTAACCGCATGTTTAGAGAAATGTGAAATTGTAAATGTCTTTTAAAATATTGGATCAGGTTCTTTCATTCAAAGAAGTGACTGCAGCTGAGAAGTTATAAAATAGTGATTTTTTTTTTTTTTTTTTTTTTTTTTTTTTTGAGTACCTAATGCTTGCATAGTAGCCAGCTTCTAGGTTTTAATATGTTATTTAACCTACATTATTCAGGCTGAAATCCTGCATGACTTTCAATGATTTGAGGCATTTTTCAAAGTAGTTGGAAAATATTCCATTCCCATTCAGCCATCAGGCTGATTTGGTACCCATATCAGGGGTACCATAGATATTTTCAAAATATTTTTAAGGTATTCAATAATTTGCTTTGGGAGAAAAGTTTCATGTTTAGTTAAAAATTAGTCCTGAGTGAAGTAGTCATAGGGTTTTTTTCTTTAAAGTGTGTCTTTATTTGAAATATCTAAGTTGTTTCCATATACAAAATGCAAAATTACATGGAATCATATTAACTATTCCACCCTTACAAGTGGAATATATTGATATATCTGAGGCACAGGAAACCATATAGGACCATATAGCAACCTCTATACCATATGGAAGGCTCTTCAGGACTACATCCCAATAACCCAGCTCTTGGTATTCAAATCATTAAATGAGAGACATGTTTAACATTTAAAAAAGAAGAGAACTGTGTACATGCACAAACATCGTATAGGCAAGTGTTGTCATTGCTAGGTTTTTATGAAGAGAGTGATAGATCCCTGGATCATTTAAGACCGGAAACACTTATTTTGTGAAGAGGCTTCTTGATCTATACATTAGGTGTACGCATGCGGGCAACTGTTGGAAAACCCACAGGGAGTGAGTAGCCCCTTTATCTTAGTCACGTTAATGCACTACCTCCCATCCAAAACAGGGCATTAGAGCCTAGATCTGCATCCTTCAGGTGGTTAATCAGGATTAAATGTGCTCATCTCCACTATTACTAATGAGATTTCAGGTAACAGCTCTTGAAAATGCCCCAAACCTGTATGAAAAGTCATTAGCAGAACATGGGTTAATGTTTATAGATTTATTTCTCATCAGACATCAGTCTTATTCTCTCTGATTTGCTGATTTTTCCTTTTACTTTACTCACTTTGCAGTGAATACAGTCCAGTCTTTCATTGCTACATTAGCAGCAAACAAGTGTGCTTCCACATGGCCAGCAGTAGCATAATTTCAAAAGCCTTTGCAAACCTGGGGAGAGTTCCTGAGACTAAGTACAGTAATTTCACGAATACAAGCCCCACCATTTTCACCAAAATTGTGGTGGAAACCCGGAAGTGTGGCTAGTACTCCGGGGCGGCTAATATATTAACAATATTCTAAAAGCTGCCAACACGGAAGTGAGAGCCCGCGGCAGCCCCAAGCCAAGCTGGAGCCTGACCAGCCCCGGCAGAGGTAGGAAAGCCTGGCAGAGGCAGGACCAGCAGTGCGGGGGGGTGGGTGGCAGAGCCCGGGCCAGCAGTGCAGGGGAGCCCAGCAGAACCGGGGCTAGCAGTGCAGGGGAGCCTAGCAGAACCGGGGCTAGCAGTGCAAGGGAGCCCAGCAGAATCGGGGCCAGCAGTGTAGGGGAGCCCGGCTGTGCAGGAGAGCATGGCAGAAGCAGGAAGCCTGGTGGCGCAGGGCTGCCCGGCGGCGCGGGGAAGCCCAGCAGAACCGGGGCTAGTAGCACAGGGGAGCCCAGCAGAACCGGGGCCAGCAGCGTGGGGGAACCCGGCGGTGCGAGGGCCTGCAGTGCCGGTCAGGGCGAGCAAATGCGTTGGTGGCAGTGCAGACAGGAGCGGGGTGAGTGAGCCCGATGGTGGCAGCCGCAGCACCGCCCAGCCGGCTCCGAGTGGCCCCACTGAGCCGTGGTGCTGAGCTGGGCCACCCGGCCCCATTGGCAACCATGAGCGGGTCGAGCCTGCCTGGTCCTGCCCCGAGCCAGTAAACCCCGCTATGTTGCGATTCTGTTACTAATTGGCAAATTTGTGAAAGTTGTACACGGATACTCGCTACGAATGAAAGTGCGGCGAATATTCGGGTGCAGCTTTTTTATTGACAAAGACATCAACGTTGTCGATGTACCGGAAGTGGGGCTTATACTCCGTGCGGCTTGTATTCGTGAAATTACTGTACTCTCTGCTTCTGTCTTTTGCTTGCTCTACGAGCTAACACTACTCACTAGAACACGTTTTTTCATTGCTGAAATTGCCAATACCACTTCATCAAGTAGATTTTAACCCAAAAAAGCCCTTCACCTCTCAGGTATTTTTGAATTTTAGATTAGGCTTCTGGGTGTTGCAGGACCATACTCAAATACTGCTACACCACAGGAGTAGAATATTTTTGTGTCTGTCAATCTGTAAATGGAATATAATCTATATTCACAATATTTGAAACATAAAAATGACATTTAAAAGGCAGAAATAAAATATAAATCACATTCACAATTTATATTTGCGTAGAGATGGTTGGTTTTCTTGCATGCTATTTAGTCAGTATAATCTAAATATTTACGCAATCTAATCCTGGGATTCATTTAAAATATAACCCCACCCTAGGTTCATTTTCCCCACTTGTGGAAATGCACAGATCATGCTGCCACATGGCCTTTGTGCTTGTATATGGAGTCAGACAGAGGATATCTTCTCATTGTCTGTAATAGATAACTAAATTAGAAGCATGATTTCAACGTAAAGATTGAATGTCAGGAAAGTTTTTCTAGCTTTTTAAAGCTGCTTTGTGAAAGTACTGTTCACTGTCTCATTACCAATTATCCTCATACTTTACTTAACTGTAAACAGAATCTAAAAGTTACCAGAGTGGAAATGTTCCCTACCACCCGCTGTGGCAGTAGTTCTAACTGCATTTATCTTTGTACCTGTTTTCTATCTAAATATAAATCAGTGCATAAACTACAGCATGGTACACACCTTTTTGCTTGCTCTAAAGAGAGACTATACAATGCAAGACAGCTTTGGGCTATAGGAGGCTCATAGTGAATACTCACTGAAAAAAAAAGTAAAATAAATAGGAAATCCTTCTATAGCCTGAAAGTAGACACAGATATGACCGTAAAACAGGAGTCACCTAACACACCACTTTTCTTCCAGACAATACTGTCTCTATCATGTGCAGTTTTGTTAATAGCCACTTCTGAAGAATATGGGCAAGTTTTACCTACCAGACCATTCCAAATCTAACTTCTCCTCATTTTCTTCTTATCTAAAAGATTTAAATTTCTCTGTTTTGTACAAACCTTGTTTATTACTGATTTGGTGTTAGTCAAGTAATTGATGAAGATTGATGTTATGAGAGTTTCACTGTGCATTGTGAAAGGCATTTAGGTGAGTATGGAACACCAGTGAATCATGTGCACAAAATTCCAGCAGCTTTTTCATTTATGTTCAGATAAATTAGTGGGAAAGGAGAAAAATAGAATAGAGGAGGAAATTAAAGGGTACTTACTATGATTCTTGCTATGGTTATATTAAGTCACTACAGCAAGAAGCGGAGCTGGAGGCCACCATATTAATAATATGAAAGGAGAAAAAAGATTATATCCTATGCAATATAGCCCTTCTCTGGAGACAAATTCACAAGATCAAAGCACAGTTGTGTTAGGAATTAAAGCACATTTTTATATAAATTTTCTAGTAAATTATGTAAAACTTAACTAAACTTAATTGCCTTAATTATTTTTTAATCTCTATATTCTATTATTAAGGAATCAGGAAAATACAGTAATTTCATGATTACAAGCCACACCTGATTATAAGCCGCGCTTCCGGGTGTCGACAACGTTTCGTTCTTTGTCTATATATAAGTTGCACCTGATTATAAGCTGCACGTCCGGATATACACCAGCTGTCTTGGGTTACAATGCAGAGTGCGATAAAAGGTATCTATTCTACCACCATCTGTTGAGGGTGGGGACAGTGATCCTTATCTCAACAGCAGATATTCTGCTAATGGGCCATCCATTGAAACCAGACGGGGCATTATTCTTTATCTTTTCACAACCCATCCTTCCTCCAGCGAGTCATTTTCTGCTAATGGCCCATTGAGTCCCACTGTGTGACTGATAAAATTATTTCATCCCATTGGAAGTTGCTCCAGCCAGGGGAAAGAGCCCAACATCTCTTACCAAGATAAAACCAGAGGTTTTGGGACACTAAGGGAGCCCCTTTCTCCACTGGACTCCAGAGGAAAACCAGATTTCTTCACATCCCCACTGGACCTCTGGAGGGAAACTGCACCTTCTACAGGACCACTGCTTCAAATAAATCACATCTGTCACTGTAAGAGAACTGCAACCACCATTTAATGGGACTGCAACCTGACGAGGTGTCAGGTGTACTCTGACTTTGTCAGGTTTTGGAGTTTGTTTCTTTGTAGTACTGTATTTCTATTTTAATTTCCCTAGAAAAGAACTGTTGTTCCTAATTCCCATATTTTTACCTGATAGCCCCTTGATTTCAAAATTCTAATAATTTGGAGGGAGGGGTTTACATTCTTCATTTCAAAGAGAAGCTTCTGACTTTCTCAGTAGACACTTGTCCTCCAAACTAAAATTGCAACTTTTTGTTCTTTGTCCATATATAAGCTGCACCTGATTATAAGCCACACTTCTGGGTTTGGACCAAAATTTTAGTCAAAATGGTGCGGCTTATAATCGTGAAATCACGGCAATTAAAACTGGATTCAATACAGCAGATATCTGAGTAGGCAAGTTGCTTAGAAGATTTAAAATATTTATGCAATTGCAGCAAATAACTTATTGCACCTGAAAATATAAATACAAGCTTCAGTTGACACACATATAGTAAGCAGACCATTAGGAGTTAACAGCTGTAAGCTAGGTCTAATTCAGTATTGGATTCACACATCTTAGCTTTTTATTTTTCCAGAATCAATATCTGCAAATAATAAATGAGATCCCAAAGGGTTGAGTTAAGCTCCAACTGCCACAGAGTAACTCTGCAATTGGTCATTGACTCAATAATGCAGGTGAGCTTCACACTGTAGAACATCTTTAGCACACTATAATAGAAAATTAATAGCGTTCAAATCAGCAGTAGGGTTACCCTAAGGATTACATAATAGCTTGGGTTAGAACAATCATGTAGCTCCAAGAAATGTAAAATGTCATAAAACTAGAAAGATATAGAATAGCTCCTACATTAGGAAAAATTTGTGTAGTGTACACTGACTTTTTAAAAAAACATTAAACAACAAGGATTCACATTATAAAAGTGTAGAGCTAGAAATATTGCCAGCAAAATGCATTGCAGTGGTGTCCATGGGAAATATGAAAATCATGTATCAGTATACTGTCAATATAAGACTATAGAATTCAGTTTACTACTGTTTTAGTACAGGATTCATGTTAGCCACTGTAACATTATAATAAAAAGTGTCAAAATATGTTCACAAATGCATATGTCCTTACTGTCTAAATAATAATAATAATAATAACAACAACAACAACAACAATAGCAGTAGTAATAATGCTGTACCAGACTGCAAATAAAATAGCAAGTATTTCTTACAGATTGTATAGATTCTTTTTTGTATAGTACTTTGGAACATGCTATATCAAGGTATTATTTATATTCAGTGACCAACTTAAGTGCATGAAAAATTATATGAGTCTTATTTACAGCAGAATAGTATAGTCGCAATCTAACACCATTAAGAATTAATAAGCACCCAGAGACAATAACAGTGTTATCAGAAACCTAAAGCAATGCCAGAAAACTTCAGCACTACACAGCACAAATACCTACGCCCCTGAAAGAAACAATATGCTTAATAACATACAAAATGATATCAATTATTTATTTAACCATTTTTCAGTTGCAGGGATCACTTTGCACAGTTAAGGGTCCAGAGACAAAATTGAAATAGATTTTATTTCTTAATCTGTGTAGCACTTGAGGACTTTATAGATAGTATTCCTAAGCATTAAAGGCTAAGGTTCTGCCATTGATATAAATTTAAATGGAAAGTACTTTCCACAATATTTTGAATAAAATAAGCATAAAACCCTCAGACTCCCCAAAGTTATTGGATTAATTCAGTTCATTTACTAAATGAAAGTGACTTTAGCTTTTCTCTTTCCAATGCTGAACAACAAAATATACTCACCACATTATACTGCCTGTCCCATTTCCAACTAGAAATTGTGTATTTCCATTTCATCTCTCAAACTTTCTGCATAGGTCCCTGCTGCTCCAAATTTTAATCGAATTTGACACACATATCACAGTCATTATAAGATTGAGTTCAGACTTACCCATGAGCTGCCACCATCCCATACATTGCCATAGAAAAAAGTAGCTCGTGGCATCCCCCACAGGCTACTTGTCTTACTTTTCAGAGGAGTAATGTCCTCATCCAGCTTGGCACCAGCTGTAGAAATAAAAGATTGGAGTGGAGAATAAAATCCTCTGCTGTTCCTTGCCTGTGGCTCTTTTTCATAGTGACTTGTGCCATACACAAAATGGCACCTGTCTTTAAATGCAGAGAGGTCCAGCCTTTATATACCAGGTAGGAGAATGTGAGTATACCACAAAACACTAGTTCCTTATCATGCGCTTTGTTAGCTTGTCCGATCTATGGCAATCACTTTGGTCCCAGGGGTTGAAAGACACAAGACGCAGGGAAAAAGGAAGGCAAAAGCTGAAGAAAGATCAATACTGCACTGTGAAACAAGAAATGTAGGCTATTTACTTTTCATTGATCTGATGATGCAGTAGAAACACCTCACTGGCATTAAATTCAGGGAATACATCTTCTGTGGTTTTTTCACCTCAAGGTCAAGAATGAGTCAAAAAGAAATTAGAACAGAGACTAATCACAGGAGTAAAATAAAACTATTAAACCACATTACAAAACCACGTGGAAACATAACTAAATATCAGGCTGAATAAGGTTCAGAATGAAACAAACACTGCCAGTTCTTATCAGTTTCAACTTGCACCTGAACTGAATGCAAGAAAAGTGGCTCTACAAGGAAGCTTAAAACAAATCAAAACATAATGTTAGTGCAAAGGTTTCTTCAGAAAACTAAAAATCTTCCCTCATAGAATTATAAACATCTATATGACTCACATCAAAGGCTAATATATGTGTTCACGTGCACTAATTTATTTAAACAAAGTTTAGCCTTTTTTTGGTGTTAAAAGGAAGGGAAGGGCATACTTAGGCTACTTTTTTATCTTACCTTAAAAGATACATAGAGTAAATATGTTTGTATAGAAATGTTAATCATTGTGATATGAATTTGAAGGTTTGTAGGTGGAAAAAAAGAAAAGATTAAACCTTTTGGATAGTTCAACAAGCAATCACTAATGTAGTTAGAGCACTACAGACCATCAAATGTTGCTTTAAGAGACCAAAGCAAAAAGCCCAAATGTATGGAATTGAGACTTGTAAACAATTTTTAACTGTCATTCAAAGTTTATTTAGATGTTTAGTTAAAACCTTTCCCAAATGAAATCCTTATCCGTGCTTCTTAATCTAGCAAAATGGATATCACTTCAAAAAAACATAGAAGTGACTTCACTTTCATAAGCAAATGGGAACAATGGAACTCATGGAGGTGAGAAATAAGTATGCTAAAGGACCACCTCCTTCATGACTAGGGAAAATGAAGAGGGAATTCTCTTATGGGAGGGCAAAAAGCAGTTTAGTGTCCTCCAAAAACATGAAGGAAACAATGAATGTGAGCTCACATTAAAAACACAGGAAAAATATAAAGGAAATAAGTCAGAGAAAATTAAGGCATTGTCTTCTATCTTAATTTCTTATTCATATACTGACAAGGTATAGATCTTCTAGATAAGGTAGAAAATGATGCCTTTAAGAAGGCGGTACAAAGTTCAGACTGTCTCTTTGACATTAAGGATTTAGTTTGTTGAAAAATACTTGCTCGTTCTCAGTGGTTCATTGACCTATTTACAGTTTAAATAGAAAGCCTTTTAGTGGTAAAGTACATCACCATACTCCTATCATGGAAAAAATAAACATAATTTGGCTAGATGTGGCATTTGGAGCTAGAGTCAAATTACAAAGTAGGGAAAACAAGAGCAGCAAAGTGCGCTACATGTTGCAATTATTTATTATTTTCAGTGTAAAACATTTATAATTTTGTCAATACCCATTATTTTAAAAATAGTTTTGCCATGGGGAAGAAATTTGAAAAGAATTGCCATGGCTCACACCTTTATATTAGTGTTAGGACGAGACTGAAAGCACTGAAAATAGTTTCCCTTGTTAGTGAAAACTAGGGGTATTGACATCTATTAACATCTATTTGATGTAAAAATACTTTAAATTAAAGTTTGTCAATGAGAAGGTAAAGAAATGCACAGCATGGGACATTTTCAAACACATCTTCTTTCTGTTCATTTTCTTCTTCTGTGTTATTGTTAAATCCTGTTTTTGGGGTCAATATCTTCTGTCAACATAGGTTTTTTTAAGATAAATTCAATTTTAACATCTACCACCTCAGAATAACTCTCAATACTGTTTCCATCTGCTCAGGGAGGTGTTTATCTTGATAGAGATTTGCACTTGCTTCAGAGTAACTAACTTTTCTGTGACTAGGCAGGCATTTTGCTGGGGAAATCCACCTATGTCTCCCCTTATGAGACTTCCAAGAGATTTCATTCAAAGAGACTCCACAAATGGAATTTTCTGTTCTTATATCAGATTGAAGATAACTTTCTGTTTATGTCCAACTGTGTCTGTTGGTCTAATAACACATATTATCTTTGTAAAACTTACTTGTGAAGAAAGTTCAGTCTTCAAACTGAGCTTGTTTGGAACAACGGTTTCAAGTTAATTTTCTAGAAGTATTAAAATGTACTGTTTTCCTCAAAACTTCCTTTCTTTTTATTTTCCTTCTAGTCTTTTGACAACAAACAAAAAACCCAAATCCGTCAAAGTTTACACAACACAGCATTCACCATGAGAAATCTTGCCAGAACAACGAACACAGTCTGCCAAAACAAGACAGCCATTAAAACATACACATAGGTCCCACACTGAGACATATGTTAGAAAATGCAAATTATGTCAGTGAAGCCATGCGCTAGCACCAGAACTTACTGATACAAATAAAGGGTAGAAACTGGTATTTCCTGATAAGCATTTGCCACAAAGCAATCACTCCCTGTCTTGAAACATGCAGAATACCTAAATTTAAAAATATGAGAATTGAAATTCATAATTCTGATAAATACTGGAAAGCAGGAACAGAACCCCAGTTTTGAATGGGGTTTAAATCTGTCTATGTCACACCTGCCTTCTTCTAATCGTTCATATCCTTTTCAACCTGTTATTTCTGTTCTTCAAATGGTCATTTTTCACTTCCCTTTCATATCACTGTCATACCACAGGTAAAACTAATCAATTTTTTCAAAGTATTGTATTAACATAATAAAATCAAATCAAACCAAATGGTTATTTATTCCACTTCACTTGAAGTTTGTTTAGATTTGTACCAATACTAATAAACGCGTTCAGTACCTGCTCTTTTTTTATATTTGTCCCCATCAACAATGGATTTGATTTATATTAAGTAATTATTGCATTCATCTTTAGATTACCAAAAGGCTTTAGACTATTTTTCTGTCCGAATGCACAATTTAACAATGTTTGCATTCTGACTGGAGAGATTTTTCAGTAAAATACACTGATAAACATCCTAACAATAAACATAATATATATATTAACATATAAAACAAATTAATGAAGGTAATGAATATAATAGATATATATTAATATATTTCTGTATGAACATATAAATACTCATTTCAGTCCAGAGATCTTTACTTCAAGTATTTTCCTAGGTATTTTGGAGATATTGACTCTGAAAAGCTTCTCTTAAATAACTATGTTTGCAGTACCTCTTTAATATTTCTTGGAAAAAAAAAAAAAACAACCCTGAAAGATAGTTAATGTATTTGCAGCTATTGGAACAAAGAAACTCTTAGATTCTCTAGGCCCATATCACTATCATTAGAAAGGTTTAATAAATACTTCTATTCAAACAAAACTACATTAATTTGTAAAACTATTAGACTAAAATAAAAATTTAATCAGCTTTAAAACAGTTATCTTGAGTATAAAATGTAAATCCAAACAGTTAAAGAATAATGGCTATTGATGAATAGACTTCATATGAATTTTTGAAGACTGTAAAATTTTCAAACCAAATAAAACATCAGAATTATTCCAGCTAAAAAGTAAAGAAGAAACATCTATGTGCAGTATATCACAGCTTATAATATGATGCATATTTGGACAATTATTTTCTATACGTAAAAAGAAACAGTATGCATGTGTCAAAACATTTACACAGCTTACAGGTTAATAACATGCATTACAAAAATGAACATTTCACAGTAGACAATACAGTCCACTATATCAAAAGAGAGATATCTTTTCCTTAGCAGATGAGACTAAGTAACATTAGAATTACTGGAAATGGACATTTTAAATCTGGTCCAGTTGCTACAAAGCTGTTGTAAAAAACATTTTTAGTTGCACAGGCATCTGAACTCTTGTTTTCACTTACTAGATTTGTTCATCTGTTAAAAGTTTATCTTAAAAAAGAGATTTATGTCTTAAGCTACAAGATTCAGTCCAGTTTTCTTTTCCTTATTTGTGACCTCTCTCATTGCTTTTTCATTTCAACTTTGAAATGTTGATAATAACTGAAAGAGTCAGAAGACAACACATTCAGAACACAAATGTCATACTGCAAGCATTTTGCAACAGTGTAATATGTAATTCTTGAGTAGCAATACAATAATAATGCTGCAGTGCTAGATTTATATGAAATGGTTCCAACACAAAACTCCATTTTCTACAATAACTTTGACAAAACATTCAAATCCCTTAAATCCCAAACAACAACAACAAAAAACATATTCTTTCACAGGAAACTCGGCTTTTATTTCAGATTATAACAAACTAGATAGTTCTTAAAATTTATATATATTTATGAATGTACGTAGCTGTGTATGTATGCATGCATCTTTGTATGTATGTATAAAATAGTTTTCCAGTTGGAAATTTTCTTTTCCAAGGGGAGGTATTCAGCCTTGTACCTATGTGCATGATGTGCACAGGAATTAGTGTCACATATCTCTTCTTCCACATGATTTAATTCTGTTTCTTTACACAAAAAAAAAGACTAGGAATATTTCTGTTCATATGGTGATACTGCTTTTCTACCTCACTCAGGATCATAGACAAACTGAGTACCTTTACGAAAGTCAAATGTAAATAACAGTGGACTCTATATAGGGATAACATAACTGGAAAAACTTCACATAACAAAAATCTGAAAAACTGCAGATCCTGCGTCTCTTCACATCACATGTATAAATACAAATTTTGTACCTCCAGTGAATAGAGACCACCACACTGGAAGAACTGAACTCCTTATCTCTCTCCTGGCCATATAGAAAATGGTGACAGAAAAATCCCACTCTTCACTAATGTCCAATTACAGCTCATAAATGAGAAATGTGTGAGAAATGGCCAAAAAATTCTATGAAAGAAAAACAACTTCACAATGTTGGTCTAAAGCATATATGACCCATAAGTTCCAGTAATAATAGCACCCCACTTTTTGTCTCAACCACAGGTGAAAAAATACAGAGGGAACCTCTCCCTACTAGGTTGACGATTGACCTATCTGAAGTGGCAACAGCAAGCTTTGAGTAATTCTCAAGTTCATGAAACTGAGGATAACTTTTCTCCTTGAATTTCAAATGCATATACCTGTGAATATAGTAGTCTATGATTCTCTCAATAAGTTTAAAACCCACAAAAATTATCTGCTATTTGATAATAAAATTGTCTCATAAATAAAAGAGACATACTGTTGAGCCATCTGATGAGTGCAAAAATGACCAGAGATTCACATGATGACAGCCAATATCATTGCACCCTTCATTATGACTCTGGCAAATGACACAGGTACCTTTTTGGAAAGCAAAAGGTCTACAAGACAAGGAAAAGATGAAAGGAAGAAAACTGGGAAAAGAGGGGACCTCTCCTCTGCCTTCCTCCTTGCTTTTTCATTTGACAGTATTGAGACCAGCTATATTTGCAAAAGCAGAAGTTCTCAACAAGAGCCTCGAAGACCACTTTGGTTAACTATGAGTTTTCTGATTCTGTCTGACCCTCATCCAAGGAATGAAAACTGATATTTGTTTAAGGATGGCTGGAAATGCATCTCCATCAAACTTCATTCTCTTCACTGCAAGTGACAACTGAATGGCCACACACTCTTCATTCCTGTGGATGAATAGACAATTAGAGGCATTTGGCATGGTTCTGTGTCACAGAGGAGGGACATGTCATGGCATTATGGGCGTGTTGGTATTTAATTCTTCTAAGTGTTAGTTGCTCTTCAGATACGTGGTGCTGTGATCATGTTGACTACTCTGAGGTTTGAGGGAGATTGAAATTCTTTGGTAATTAACCAGTTTGAGCATTTAGTGTTCACTAGCTTTCATGTCTGAAAGACTAGACCTTGACCTAAATAAGACCTCTTAATTATGTACTTTCTGGTATTAAAACTGCAAGAAAACTGCAAAATTTAAAATGAGGATCCTCTAAGACAGATACGTTTGTGTAGCACTTTCAGAAAAGTCACTTATTTCTGTTTCTGGGCACAAATTGAGTCAGATAAGACCTTAGTCAAGGCTTTACAGTTTTGGATGACAAGAAGCAGGATTATTGGAATATTGGAATACTGAAAATCAGACACGTCTCCAGATAAGTTACAATAATTTCTTTTCTTCTAATTCTGCTTCTTACACTATCCTTTGTAGTGCAGTGTGTAATACTTACTTTGGCATTAAGTATTGTTCAAGGAAAATGGAGACTAGACTGAACTGCATAAGCCAGATAGAGCTTTTGGTGTATTCTACCTGAGTGCTCTGCTCTAATTCTTGCAAAGCTGTTGGATTTCCCTTTATAACACAGATACAGATTTTAGGAGCATTATGAAAAGAGATAAAAGTATAAAGAACTGGGAGTTATGCTGATAGGCAGCAGAAACAAGCAGGTAGATTCATACCTAGAGGTGATTTATGCACATTCATTGACTCTTAAAAAAATAAAAATGACAGACAAATTCTTTATTTTAAATGGAACTCTTATAAATGTAGAAGGAAGAGCTATTTCTTTCTCACTTGAAAGAGAAGTAGTACTTGTATCTGAAGGCTATGAAGATTAATTTTGCCTTTAAAAAAGAGAATGCAGAAAGACATTGTTTTGTCTTCATATGTGAACAGACATGAAACCAACACATATTACTCAGTGATACATAAATGGGAAAAAAATGCTCTTTGAGACTTCAGAAATAACTTCAGAATATGAAGCTGGACTTGGCCTGTCAGAAATAGGACAATTTGAAAATTGTACTGCAGTTAAACACCTCTTTTTGGCTTGACAACACATTAATGGCTCCTTAAAGATCTACTTCAGAGTGTTAAGCTGTATGTCTGCAATGGAAAAGTGACTCTACAGAGTCAGATACCAAGAGCACCCATTCCTTGTTGTAGTGATGGGCAATTTCTCAGTTGTGCTGTTTCTCTTTACAGCAGTCGAGTCTATGGTTGATGAAGTAAGCTACATACTTCCTTCTCTTAGCATAATAGAAGGGCAGAACTCCTCCACAGCATTCTCTGATTGACATAGGTGGGATAGCAATTCAACCCGTCAAGCAGTCAAATGCTGGGAGAAACAGCCAGTGAGGAAAACCAGAGTCATGAAAGCTGCAGGACAAAGTCCATAGGAGGTTGAATTTTGCATTCAAACTTCGGAATGTTTATCAAAGTATAATCTGTTTTCTGTCCTTCCATGATAAATTAATGAATATTATTTCTTGCATAGAGAAGTCTATCTCTAATATGATCTTACACTAGTTAATAATGCAGACAAAGATTTTAGTGCAGTAGGCACCTAATTTCTACATTAATCTGAATTCTGTATTATTTTATAAATACTAAGAGATTAACTCAACATCTTAGTTTTCACAGCCTTGTTTTCTGCAAAGTTTCAGGATGCAATGTGAACAAACTCGTATTTCCACAATTTTTCCCCTAGAATTTTAATGAAAGTAGAATTACACTTACAAACCCATTCTTTAGCATTTGAAATAGCAAAATTCTGTGTCTGAGGAAGTAATACATTGATTCTTTCCCTAAAGAATATGTAAGTCCATATCTGAACATTGTTTTTTAAATAATTTATGGTGGAAACATCTAGAATTTAAGGAAGATATAATGATTTGCGGCAGAAGAATGGAAGCCTTTCTAAGACAGTGTTGATTAGGTCATAATATTCTTGGAGTTACTACTCAGGCTATTTCTGTGGACAGGAATGGCAAGTGCAGAAAAATTCAGAGGAATACTTCACATCAGCTTTGAACAGCTAAAGTTATGTCAATACCAGAAACTGAAAGAAAACTTTAAAGTTATTTCACAGCTTAGTCACTCTTTGTGTGAATCAGAGATATCTGTTTTTATATGACATTGAGACAGAAGAATCTGATCTATGGCATAAATAAATCAACTCTTCTGTTGCCTGAAATGCCAAGCAATGCAACCTAAGCACAGGAATATAACATCTAATCTGTTCAAGGAAGACTGTCAGAGTACTTCAAGTAACAGAAGTGAAAAGACGAAGTTGCTGTAATGCTGTAATGACAATTACAACTCAGAAGGCACTTCAGGATAAACCCCTATTTTAAGATTCTCTGAGAATTGTCATGCTTGTTCAAAACTGAGGACATTTATTCAGTATTTATTTATTTTCTCTAATAAGATAACTCTAATACTCCTACACTAAAGAGAGTCTTGGAAACATTTAAAGTCACCAGGACAAAAGGACAGAAGTTTGAGAAGGACAGAAGTATTTATGACAAAAAAATTTGTAGATTTAAAGGGAAAAAAATCAAAAGGTTTCTCAGTCCTCATAGTGAAAACCAAAACATAAGAAAGTATAAAACGTTCATACAAAAATGAGTTGTGATTCATCTTATTAAGAGGATAAGCAAGTCAAAAAGGTCTAGACTCATCACACTCCTATGATGATATCCCATTAGCCAGTGCAGCCAAAAAAAGCTTATAATCAGACAGCTTAAAAACCAGCCATAGAGAAAAACCAATTTTGGTTTATTAGAGAAAGCAATTGTCTTGGCCTAGGAGAAGCTTCATTGTTAGCACCAAATCAGACACATCAACTTCCACTGCTCATAGTGATAGGAGTGATACCAATTTAAAGCCCTGAGTGAATTTGAAATTTAGGGACAAATACCTAAATATTTTTCTATAGGAAAATTAGAACACAGGAAAGACCAATGAACAGTGTAAGATTTGCAGGACCAGCACACATGACACAAATATTTTCTGCTTCACATATAATGTTTCTTAGTGCAATTAAAAATAACAGAAGTATCATGATTTCAAGAATACATGTTGGAAGAATGTAACAAAACCTAGGGGGTTTTTTCTTTGTTTTCTTTTTTTTTAACATGCACATTCAGCATTAGTCTCTCTAATTTCATTTTATTATGCCAGATCTTAATACATGTATATATTATAACATTTACTATATGTAATAACATATTCTAACACTTCCGTAAAACATTTTTCTTACAAAAATACAAACTTCAATGCATTATTTTCATTTTCCTGACCTATCTCTATAACTCCAGCTGCTTTTTAGAAAGATTGATATGCAAATTATTTTCATTTTACATATGTGAATATAATGAAAATTACACATATCATCAAAGAAATGGTAAAAATGTTTTATACTGTCAGGAAAAATAGTAGTTCCAACATTCTCAAATATTTTGTGATGACTAGTATTTCATTTTCTTTTAAAAACCATCCACATCATTATGTCATGATTTAAGACATTTATGAATTAAATATATATTTCTGGACAATTACTAGGTTCATTGCTAATCTCAGCCCATCACCCAGCATGTCTCCTATCATATACATTCAAGGAACTGGATTCAATAATGAAAGGCATTGCATGGTTGGATAGTTAGCAAACAGCTATCAGCACACTAATTTAAGTAGTGCATATTCTTTTCTCACTGAGGGAAAATGGCTGAACTAGCCAGCTTACTAGATTCAAGGACACTGTTGACTGCCTCAGTTAATAAGTTAGAGAAAACTGGAGCAGTGTCAGAAACAGTAATCATGTTGGAGATCTTTTACTCATGTTTAAACAGGTGCAGTAAGAGTCTGGAAGTATTTTACAAGCATTTATGTTATGTTGTATGTATTATTCCACAACATTTAGGAGTTTCTCCACTTTTTCTATTTGCTTTGATGTCAAAGGTGAAAAATAATCAGAATACCTCAGTGATAGAATATATACAGAGGAATTAACTTGCTCAAAGTCCTACACAACTACAGTCATCTCTAGTTTCCTAGACTTTTCTCCAAGCCATATAATAACCTGCCTTTTCTGGCAACAACAACCAAAAAAATTAATTTCTTTCTGGTAATTGGTGGAATGAATACAAGTTGTACAAGAGGTAACCACTACTGACTTAAGGAATTTCATATAGATTAATTTTATGTTATGCATCAGTTACTCCACAAATTAGAAAATAACATAGACATCATTTTACAATGAAAAGCATGTGTTCAGACTAATTATAAGCTACATAATGGAAGTTCTTCTGTTGGATAAGTTTGTCTAATTCAGACTAGACTTGATGTCAGCAGTTACCCATACCTTTACAACCCCTTTCTGAATAAAATACACTTAAGGATAGGCCCTTCCATAAAAGCATTTTCTTCAAATTACTCCTCACTTGTGATGTAGCTGAGCAAGTCATTATTTAGTGGACATGCTCTTTCTTTAAATTCTCTACTATTGGTTTGGATTTTTTCCCAAACTTCTCAAGCAAACACTCAGAATATACAAAATATACATTTCTTCCTTTTTGTCTCTGGGAGACAGAATAGTAATTCCTTATTTAGACAGGTTTTATTATTTTCCCCCTTCAAAAAGAAATAATCTGAAATAAGGATTATATTATATAAAACTCTCCACGATTACCAAAATCACGAGCAAAAATTATTATTAATTTATCTTAAAAATGGTATCCACATCAAGTCAATGGCACATTATGAGTGTTTTACAATTAAGAGAAAACAGATGACTTCTTTTAGGCTGGAAAGCTTCTATTAATTTAAAAGTAAAAGGCAGCAGACAGCACACTCCTTGTATGAACAAATGCACACAGGCTCTCCAGTTACATTCCTGTTGCGTAGATGCCAACCAGGTCGTGAGAGACAGCACATAGCCTGGTTTCCTCTTAAACCAATTATTCCTCTCTGAAAAGTGGGGAAATCCAAAACATAGAGACCTACCTCAGCCTGAGTTATCCAATTCTGTAAGCAAGTTGCAAGGAGAATCAGAGAGCTCCCATTTCCTCAGTCTTGACCTTAAGGAATCATATTTTACCATCTTCCGAAATGTCAATCTTTCTGCATTCAGGAGCTAAAAAAACTCTAAAATAATTAAAATCCCCATAATTTTAAAGTACAAAATCAAAAAAGAGATTTATCAGAAAAAATTATATAAAACAAAGTATTTGATACAAAGTCCTAGAACTGTAATGTTCTGTCATTAACTGTCATTAAAAACCGTCTTGTTTCCTTTGAACAGATCTCCTGGCTGCATGTTGCCTGGAAAGCCTTTGATAACAGACCTCTTACAAAAGCAAAGTTATATAAGAAAAGAGGATCCAGTAAAACGCCTTTGTCTTGTCTGCTCATAGTCTACTCAGAAACAGGTTCTTATAAGCAACAAAGGACTGCATACTTAGCTCAAACTGTGCCTTTCCCTTCAAGGTAATGATAGATGGCTTTAAAACTTGCCCAGCACCAGACTGAGATGAATGGTCTCTTTGGTTCTTACTCAGCAGTGTTGTCTTTGGGGTTGGTCTGTTGGGTTTTTTTGCAGGGGGAGGCTGCTGGCTTTTTCCTTGGTTTTTCACTACATACTTTTCACATGCATAAGAGATCAGTGCTCTTTGGGAAACGGAAATTGTTAATGCACATCCATTGGCAGAGAGCAAGGTGAACAGAGACAAACATTACATAGAACACATTTCATTTTTCATCAAATTTGAAAAGAAATGTTTTCATTTTTCAATGGAGGGCTAAAAATGCCTTTCATTTGCAACTACTCCTACTTGTATATCAACACAATTCATATTTTTAATTCATTACACTAATGTGTTTATAAGGCAGCTGAAATTTCAAAGCACTGCTAGATTTAGTACAAACTTAAATTCCATTACCTGGCAGGCATTAATTGCTTATGGACCGTGGGGATTCTTCCCAAGGGTCTTATATGTTTCCTTTTGTCATTTTGCTAACTATTCTGTCTAGACGAACTTAAAGCCCTTAATCCACCATAGGGATCAATAAACTGCACAATAATTCAGTCCTAATAATTAGCTTTCACTTAAAAACAAATGATCGTTTCATTGTGAACTGCAGTACAAAATGATAATACAATAATTAAAAAGGCAGATGAAAGAGTGACTTAATCTTACTGTTCAATTAGAGACATTACCATTCAACCTTTTTATTACTGCCACAACCTTTCAAATTTAAAAAAAATAATACTTCAAGCTATGCTCATTTAACACGACAGTATCACTATTATATGCACAGTCTTATGATAGGAGACTCGCACTCATGCATCAAGACTGATGCAACCCAGTTGTGCTGTGAAACCATTAAAATAATGAGCATTTGCTGCTAAGATCTACAAGTTATATATAAATCATTGCACTACAGTTGCCAAACAGGAAAGTTTCTTTTATAAAAAACCTCTTTTTTCCCCAGGAATATGAGTATTGTGCAGACCCTTGCAACAATCTTAACATCTTACTCCTCTATAAAAAGGTGTTAAGATGTATTTGAAAGTAAATTTGACGACTTTCTACTCTCGTTACAGTACCAGTTTCATCATAAATCACAGGGTGTTAAATTCCCTGTATTTACTGATACAGCAATTTAGCTATAATAAATCCAAAAAGGTACAAAACTTCATTAACCTTTTAATACAGCTTCACAGATATAGGATGACAGATATATTTGAAACCTTATGATCAAAGAAATGGCCTAATAGCAAGATCTTTCACTTTACCTTTGCCTACCATTGCTTTCATTTTAATTTCTACTATATCTTAATACATAGACACAACCAGAATTTTCTGCAATGTGACCAGCAGATTGCCATAAGCAATTCCTGTTCAAGTCAGCTTCTACAAATGCTAGTATGGTTTTTTCTTTGCTCAAGCATGGCTTTGCTCTTCATTACAGAACATGCTCTTATTTCTGTTTCTCTCATACTCTTTATATCGTAGAGATATGTTTTTGATGAAATTCAGTAGCAGCACAAAACACATTGACTGTCAGTAGAGCATTCTTATTACTTTAAGCACATGCTAACCCATCTCAATAAAACCTCAAAAGCTGTTTTTAAATAAAAGACGGAAAAATGTGATTTTATATTGGAAAGTTGGGACCCAACTGCATGTAATCTGAACTTCTGAACTACAGAACTTCAGATGTGTAAAATTTGGATCCACAAGACCCTTTGAGGGTGCTTCTCCTCTATTTGAGGTGAAGGATGGAGATAAAGAAACTGAATAACATAGAGCACTTAGGGAAAAAAAACAAAAAACAAACACATGCAAAAAGAGTTAAACTTTGGTCCTAGAACTAGTAAATGGTTGACTAATAATAGATGAAAAGGATTGTTGCTCTGCTCAATATCTTGTAGATATGTTACTGCCAACTTATTTATTTATTTACATTATTATTCATAATTATTTATATTATTAGTAACAATATTATTGTATTAATAATATATTTTCTCAGTTTGCCAACATAATCTGTATCAAGCTGAAAAAATTACTGATATTACTTATTTAGAAACTGCTGATCACAATTCTAGATTCAAATTACTACTGTGAAGTAATTAAAATTCAGTGTCTCTGGAAAATAATTGGGAATATATTCAGCACAGCTGTTTTGGATATCAAAACTAATTTCATAGTGCAAAAGTTTTGATCAGTCTTTCCTTAGGCACTATAGAGAATTTTTGAGTTGAAAAAATGACTAACATAACCATGACTGTTGTGTGTGAAACTAGCGCCCCAAACTCCCCGACCAATAGACACACACAGCAGATGTAAAAAAACATGGTGAAAGGTAAATTTTATCACTGCTTGGTTCAGAGAAGGATCTTGAACTTTCATATTCAATATGTCATCACTAAAATACTGCATGAGTGTTTTGTTTTAACTGTTTTCCTTTGGAATATCAATCTACAGTTCTTCAGAGAAGTTCAAGCTTGATGGTTCCTCTTCTGCAAAATGCAAGCTAAATTGAATGAAAATCATGTGGTATAAGGAAGATTCTACTTACACAGCAATAGGTAAAATCTAGTTGTCTTATGTTTTGTGCACTGTTTGTAGAGCTTGAATATTAAAGAAGCAGAGAAAAGCAGGCTAGCCATTAGGCTTCAATTCAGCAAGGTTTAAGAACATTTTTAAAGTTAGAGACACATTTCTCAGGAAGATTGAGTAGTCTAGGGAATAACCATATCTAAAAAGTTCTTAATGTGGAATAAGAAACAGAAAACCACTAAGAAAACTAAACTTTTAATTCTAAATGTAAGCAGTGAAAGAGTCATCAGAAAATGCAGACTAATCCTTTCACATGTTGATCATAAATGGAGGAAATTATATTCAATATATAAGGTACTCCATTATTCCAAGGTTTGTAATAAGAGGCAATGCTTGTTGGGCAGAATGATATTGTAAGGGGGACTAAGCAAACTAACATTCCAAGTTATTGATTCTTGTAGTGTGTCAGTTGCCTAAATAAGACAGAGAGTTAAAAATATTACTTCTTTCTAAAAAACCTGCCCGTTTTTCTCCAGAGATTATTACAGTTATAAAGCATTGCTATGACTTTTTTCAGCTAAATCAAAGTATTCACTTTATCAAACTCTTCTGGTTGAAAAATTGCCATGATACTTTTTTTTTATAGTTTTGTAACATGATCCGCGTTACACATAAAGAATTATCAGGACAATCAGGACATATTTTGAATCTATGTTATATAGCCAAAGAGACAGAATGTATGAAGTGATGTTGGTAGCATTCTATTTTCTCAAACCCCTTTGTTTAAAATACTCATAAAGTTAGAAGGAGTGGTTTCCCAGAATATTAATATAAAATATCAAGCATGAAATCTGTACAGTAAGAATAATATTATATAACACTATTACCTTATATGATGCATTATATTCTATGATGTATGCAAATACCACAAAAGTATGATGAACATTCACAGACTACTGCGAAGTCTGCATAAATCTGAAAAGCCATATATAATAAGGCAAACTGCGGTCTCAGTTCTGAAATTAAACATGATCATACATTCTGCTGCTGGATACCTCTCAGCTTGATAGGTCTTGAAACTTCAGCAGGCAACATCTAATAACACAAGGTGCTGTACCTCACTGGCCTCAGATAGTTATCAATATCTAATAAATGCCAAGGACCTGCTCCTTATTGTTTATGGAAAAGGCAATCAAGGTTTAATGAGTGCTGAGAATCACATTGTAGTCCATTGCTTATTACATAACTGGATGCTAAAAATGTAAAATCTAACTCTGCCACTAAAAATGTTAAAGGTAGAGTGTATTTCCAAGGTTACCATCATTCAAAACTCTGCTACTTCCACAGCAGAGTGTTATACGTGAAAAGCAATAAGCTTAGTACGGGCTCTTCAAAATTGAGATGCTTTACATGGAAACTGAGATAATGATATAAATATGGAGCTTTTCTGCTCTGTTTTTTCAAAATGTGCGCACCTTGTCTGAACCCTAACTTGGTACAAAGATTATATTCTACCACCATTTAGATACCATAGGGACACAGCTTAATGAGGAAATGTTTGTGATGGCAAGCAGTTTAATGAGGAAGTTATGATATTGATATTTTATCCGTTAGGCTTATGTGTTAAAATAGACAGAAGTTTTTGAAAGGTGATTTAGATAACTTATGGTCATATAAAACAACATAATCAATCCCAGTGTTTAATAGCTCATCAGATTTGAAATAACACAGGCAAGAAAAATAATAATGAATAAAGAATTCTTTTAAGTAATATTTAATTAGATAAAGTAGTTCATATTATCTAAAATTAGATTTTCAAATAAAAATTTAAAATATTGTGATATCAATAAAAAAACCCAGATATAAGCAGAAATAACGAAAACTAGACAGTCAGTGGTGTATAGAATTATTCTTGACTACCAACCCAGAAATTTAAACATTAAAGTATCTTTCCAATGATTTAAATGCAAGTGATATTTGTCTCTCCAACTTTAAAATCATAATATTTTGGAAAGAAATTAAGTTTTATGAGTCATTCCTCAGGACTTCAAGTCGTTCAGATCACCTGCTGTGCATCTTGTTCACAGTCAACTTCGTGCCAAGTTTACCAAAACAGGATTATAACCATATATTTGCAAGTATTTAAAATAAGAAACAGTATATTCACTGTAGAGTTACCATAGTAACATAAAAATACTATATTTATCTAACTCATGTCTGTACTGTACACAACAATAAAAGTTGTCTCACAGAGAAAATATTTTTGAAGAAGTAGTTTATAGCCATCTCCAACTATTTTAAAATTGAGGAATTCTCTTGTTCTGGTGTACCTCTTTCTTGATTAACACAAAGAATTTGACTTCTGTTGAGGTCAGTACTTTAATCTTGTACACATAATTATTTAGCATTGCTTCCTGACAAGAAAAATAAGATTTAGATTGTATACAATGATTTCAGACCCAAGCACCTCTTGCCGTGGAAACACCTATTCCTTCACAGATACATCCACCCAAAAAAAAAAAAGGAAAAAAAAATTATATGGCTGAAAATGTGTGCGTGGATTATGATTTTATTTTCAGTTATGTATAGAGCTTGATTAAATTTACCATGACCTAGCAATGGAGAGACAAAATAAAAGAAAGGTGATAGAAAATATCTTGTAGATTTTGTTACAGAAGTATACTTACAAATGAATAAGCATTACCTTTGAACTTTTTCCTTTCATTCCAAGGACATTTTGAAGGCATTTTGCAATTTGCTGCCAGAGCATGTTTGACTTTATGCCATTTATACATCTGAATGCAAAATGTTATCCTAAAGTCATCTAAGAGGTAATGGGTGTTTCCAACTTTTACACTAAAGTGAGGAGATGCAAGAGCACTTACAATCCTAGTCATTGACATTTACAGATATGGGGTTTGTTTTTAATACAGGGCAGTGAGCAATGTACTTAAGGCATCAGAAAATGGTTTATAGCACACACTAAAGGTGAATCACTTTTTTAGTGGATTTATTAGCTAGAGCACCTGCAATCTCAAGAGGAAATTTAGCCAGTTTTAACCCAAGTAGTGCTGCCTCTTATAGTCATTTCCTTTGAAAATCTCAGTAGATCTCAGGCATCTAAAATGTCCTATTCAAGGATGTTGCTTTTTTCCCCAGCTGGTTTCTGCTACCGTGGGTAATGGCAGAGTATTAACAAACTAATTGATTTTTATTAATTATCTGTGGTGTAATACTTTTTACTGATTTTTCCTCTAGTATCTAAGCTTATTAACTGCAAATACGCTGTGAGTATGTACAGTAATTTCACGAATACAAGCTGCAGCAATTTGACAAAAATTTTGGTGGAAACCCGGAAGTGCGGCTAATAGTCGGAGGCGGCTAATCTGTGAATAATTTTCTGACATTTACAACCCCAGACGTGCCAGCCAGGGTGCTGAGCCAAGCACCTGCCAGTAAAAGCCGGCATTCGGCGATTGTTACAGTGTTACTGTGTTGCCCTGGCTCCCTGCAGGCAGCACGGGGGGCGGGGAGAGAGGCGGGAGAGCTCTCTTCTTCCCTCCTCTGCCGCAGCCCAGGGGAGGACGGGGCGGGGGGGGGGCGCCGCCATTGCCGCGGCCCGGGGAGCCGACGGGGGCCCTGCACCGCCATTGCCGCGGCCCGGGGAGGTGGGGGGGGGAAGTGCGTGCCGCCATTGCCGCGGCCCGGGGAGCCGACGGGAGCCCCGCACAGCCATTACCGTGGCTCGGGGAGGAGGCGGGGTGCTTTGTCCGCTCCCGCCGCCGGCGCCACGGGTGCAGGAAAGCTCCGTCCCCACCCGCCGCCGCTGCCGTAGGAGCGGGGGAAGTTCCGTCCCTGCCTGCCAACGCGGGGCAGCGCCAACCCGGAGTGACCGAGCCCAGTGGCAGCAGCGGCCGGCCCCGAGCGGCAGCACTGGGCTGGACCACCTGGCCCCGTCGGCAGCCCCAAGCGGGCCGAGCCTGCACAGCCTTAGCTCAGCCAGTAAACCCCGCCCTCCCGCGGTTCTGTTACTAATTGCACGCGGGTCCTCGCTGCGAACGACAGAGCGGCTTATATTCGGGTGCGGCTTATTTATGGACAAAAACCGAAATATTTGCCAACACCCAGAGATGCAGCTTATACTCAGTGCGGCTTGTATTCGTGAATTTACTGTAATTAGCTGTGAAGTAAAGTGGACTCAATGATGCTCATTGATTTTTAAATCAAATACACTAATATATATGAAAAAAATATATAAATCCCTACGCTTTAAAGGATTTTTTACCAAAATAAACAGAAATTGCTAAGAATGTATGGCAAAATTTCAAAACTGAACCATATGAAATAAGATAATTTAAGAAACCCCTTGCATAAACTGACTTATTAATACATAATTCTCACTCTCATATTTGATGCATAGATTTTGAATGAAACAATTCCAAATGGTACAGAGTAATAAATTATATCAATATTATAATTAAATATGGTTAGCACTAATATTTTTGGTTTTCAGTATTTTCTTTCGAATATATGTTGTATCTAATTTACTCATTCGATATTAAATGTCTTAAAAATGCAGGACCTGGATACTTACAGTTTTCTTACACGTAAATTGTCAGCACTCTCTGATCAAAGCAGGAGAGACATTTTAGAATACCTATCTGACCTTTATGTAACTAATTTTAGTAAGAATGGCCCAGTTTTATTAATTCTCGTAAAAGCAAAAAGCCACTCATCTAGGTTAGCTTTCATATAATGCCTGATAAAAGACAATGACAGAGATCAACTACCTGATAAAAGACAATGACAGAGATCAACTAACAATTCCACATTGCAGCAGATTCCTTTTGGCTTCATGGCTGTCAGACTTTAACTGTTGCATAAAACACCAGAAATTAAAAAACCCTGTGTTTGTTGTGGACTCTGTTCCTCTTTCACCCACAAATAAGGCAGTCATTAGGAAGAGGATTTTAGTCTTACTGCACATTTCTTCATTGTGAATCAGGCACTAGTTTAAGAAGTTATTGACAGCAAATTAGGTGATCATGACTGCTTTCCAGGGGCATATTACATACACACTACAACAAATAAAATAGCAGTAATTTTTTCAAGCAACTAATTCTGACTAATGTAATGATCACATTCACTCCTCATGACTTCATGCTATATTTGAACATTTTATTTATTTGAATAGGCATCTCAGAACTACTGCAATCTCTTATTAATAGATAGTTGTAAATATTAAGCTTTCGTATTTGATTTTCCATAAATACAGTAATTAGTCAGACATCACATATTGCTGTTTTTATTAATTGACCCAAAAAAAACTCTGATAGAACATAGATGGAAATTTGGTTTCAATTTACAAACATGTTTGCAAAAATGTACTCCAAAAGGAGGTTTGTATAGACATAGGCAACAGTAAACACTATTACACTGGAGAACAGAATAAGAATATGATGGGAGAGGCACTAAATTGTTTCGCATGTTCTAAGTTATTGCTGCCTGATTACCAATGTTTTTATGAGAGGAGAAGAAAAGAAAAATCTAGAAATCACCTTGCTATTCTAAGCCAAAAATAGCAATGAAAATAATTCATGTCGAATGTTTCCGAGGAAGCAAGATTTATCTATACGGACAGATTATCTGTAACATGAGTTATGAAAAGTTCTGACCCATTATCAGTATTTAATCCCTAACTGTTAACAGTATTTCTGAAACCATCGATTCCTCTGGTCTTTTCAATAGACTATCTCTTTTTCTAATAAACATATTGTTACTCCGGAGAAGCAGATTGTGTTTCAAAAAAAAAAAAAAAAAAAAAAAAATTGTGGCCAGTCAGACTGAGGAAAAAACTCAGTTAAAGAAGAATATGCTAGTTGCACAACAACTCCTGTCCATAAAGATAACAAATCCATGGCATGTGGGTGTTAGGAAAGAAAGAGCACAGTTCTGTCCAATCCATGTATTTTCATACAACAATACTTAAAGTGACATCTGAATTTATTATGGCCAGAAGAAACTACCAGAAAGGTCAGGTTTCCTCCACTAGACTAGTGATAATCTCAAAGTCACATTATTTATCTCATTTACTCCCATTTTATGTGTACCTGGTAGATCAATACTGTCTCATTTCTGCACCTCCACAAACAAATAAAAAATCAGAGAATCATGCAACACAGTTGTATGAAAAGAACTAGTTCTTTTAGTCTTATTTATATAACCAAACTCATGGGACAACACATCATAACAACTATCACAATTCCTAGGGCATGTTCCAAAATATCCATTTAAAAATTTTGAGAAGAATTTTCAGCTAAATTTGCCATTGTATCATTTGAGTATGATACAGCTTCATGCAATTATGGTGTTTTCTGAAAATGAGTTCTGCTTAAGAAAGTTATTATAATGGGAGTACATCTGGAAGATTAAACATTCAATATAACAGTAGAAACTTGTAAATGTCAGTTCTCCACTCCCCATGTTAAAGACTGATCAAATATGCTTCCTAAAGCAAAACTAAAATAGTTATTGCAAGAGAGGAAGAGCACTTTTTGAATCAACCTTGAACAAAAATGACTGCAACAGTTCTGAACACCCACTTTTTGCCATGGTTATGCTATTTTTATTCCTTAGCCCATAAATCATGTTAGTTTCTCTTCATCAATTTTTAAATAAAACTGAAACTATCACTCATAAAAATCTGTAACTCATTAGGCCCTAGTCTCTGCCTACTATCAGGCAGATAAATGAATAGGCACGTGACAAGAGAAATACACTCAAATATCAATGCATAAAACCCAGATGCATCTAGAAATAAGGGAATGATATCTTTTACACACTATATAGCACAAGCTTTTCCAGTAGTTTCATTCAGCTACTTTTTACCATTGGAAGCAAATTCTTCATATCTTCAGTACTCAGCAGAAACTTACCAGAACAGCTGAAACGGAGAAAATGATCCTCCTGCTACACACACAGAGGCTTTGGTTATATAAAAATTTGTATACCTATTTGCTTCTTCATAAAGGGCTCTATACATTCTTTGTGCTTCTCTGAGAAAGAAATTTGAAATCTTTATTTCAGCTATACTGGTTACACCAAGGAATATAACAGGATTTAACATAATGTGATGCAAAAGCATGAACTCAGCATTTAAACAACGGCAAGTTGAAGAAAATTACCATCTTCAGTAGTATTATCTAAACTTTCCAGTGTGTTTCTCCAGCATTATATATATTTTGGGTATTGGAAATCAGTCTGATGATCATCTCTATTTTGACCTGACAGTATCTAAGCAAAATGAGGTCTAAGACACATTTACATAAAATTGGGAATTATACAGAAAAAAACTGAAAGGGAATGCTAAAGATGTCAAAGGAGGAAGCCTAGTCAAAGTGCTATTACCTATGTATTCTCTCATAGCATGAGCATGAGCACTAGTTTTATAATGAGATGAGCCTGACCTGCCACTTTCTTCTGCAAATTACTACTGCCTTAATTATTTGCATCCATGAACTCAAATGAAAATACTTAAGGATATATCAATATGCTCATAAATCATCTGCAGGCAATAAGTAATTCAACATAGATAATTAGAGAATTTACAGAAGGTTTACTCCTTCTGTTTATCTGCTTATGACATTTGCGGTACAGCCCTAACAGCAGGATAATTACTAGATTTATTCATCAAACAAAATCACGCCTTCTGGGAATGCACAGTGACTCTGGTTTTAGGACTAATAAAGACATTTTTCACCAAAACTCAAGTACTAATCTGCTCAATAACTAGCTTCAATAAGCTTTATGGAAGCACTCAGAGAAAAGGCTTGGCACCAGAGGGCAGATAATTAAAGGTGCAGTATCCCATACAAAAGTCTCTGAACAATTCCCTGACCATATTAAAATTTAATTTTTGAATGTTAATTGAAAAAAAAGAGTCATTACTGTTCTCTCTGTTTCAGTAATTATTCTCATATAAAAATAGGTATCTGTATATATACAACCAGTTAAAAAAAAATCTAAGATTTTTCAAAAGTTTTATATTCATTAATTTCCAGTGACACCTGGAAAGCACAAAGAAATAAAGAGACCTCTTGGCTGTTCAACTTATTTTTTAGTAAAATTGGTGAAAGTATTTTAAATATTTGCAGAAAAATATGGATGCGGACTAGTGCACTGTACAAGTGCCCAACTAAACCACTCCTTCTCTTACTGTAGTGCAGGCAAAAATATTCCAATAAAAAACATAAAAAAGGAAAGTACAAATCCCACACTAGTTGATCAAGATGACAAAGATGGTATAATTCTTACTGTTGCAAAAATTTAAGAAGTTTTCCAACCTAACCCAGCCTTTTCCTTAGTGTTTTGTTCATAATTTCTTCTAGTTTTGTCCCTTCTGAATTTCCAGTCTTAAACCAGAAATCCAGAAGTTCTTGAAGCATACAAATTAACAATAACTCCTTCTTATTTCCTCAGAAATTAGAAGCATCGTTTTCACAGGCAAAGGACATGCACATTTGCCATCCCTACTGATATCAAAATTTGGATATTTGGGACAGGATAGGTGTTCTCTGAGAGACTAAGAATATACTGTACTAGAATAGAGAACAGCCCTAGGCCAACTGTCTGCTGCAGAGAAATGATGAACTACACAAAATGCACACTTTTAAACTGGTATTTAATTGTTTAATGTCATGGCTCTTGGTAGAGCATTGTTGCTTGAAAAATAAATTGAGTAATTCAATTAGATAGCTACAGAAGATACATCATATCAGCTGTAGAAAGGCACTAACCCCAGCTTGAACTTGACGTCCCACATTGCTTCACTTATTTGACAAATGGATTCTTGAAAATAATTGAAACACATGGCTACCAGCATAGGTCAATAATGCTTTTTTGCCATTCAGGTTCTTAACAGCTTCCATTTTTTCTTTCACTGTGCCATTCAGGGCAAAGATTGCATTTTCCTGGTAAATCATGCAAACATTATTACTAAAATGGGACTAAATGCAATGAAAATGGACATAAAAGTAGTGGCACTTAAATAAAAGAAAGACCATCTACTATAGCAAACACTTAATGTTGGATTTAAATACTATATGATATTGCTTCCACTATAAATTTGTATTATAGATGTAAGAAGTCAAGCTCACTAACTATACACATGCTACCATTTATTTAGCTAAGCTAAGCAGTGTTAATAAGAGAGAACAGTGAGAGAAGGCTCACATATTAACCAGTTGGGAGTATTAATATATTTTATTTGGTTTGCATTAAACAGCCAGCACACAAAAGTAGAGTAAGTCATATATGCAGAAGAGACGTGATTTTTAATTTCTTTAGGCATTTATTTGTATCTTCTTGTGGTGAACACCAAGCCTGTCTGGAGGGAGATATTTATTTAGTGTTTGGAAATGTTTTTGGAATCACAGATGTAAAAAGTATTAATCAAAAATTGAAATCCTGCAGAAAAAAAAATCACACTTATTCATACTGATAAAGTTACACTTTCTTGGTATAGTGATTTACACTCAATAATTCAGTGAGGAAGCAAATCAAAATGTATTATTAAAGAACTGTAGCAGAAAGAGACCATTGGTATTTCACCTTAGTATTTCTTTTATATCATCCAATGTCTCAGTTGCTTACAAGTCTCAGATTTGGTAAATCACTCCAGTAAAAAACACAGATGTTTATAAAGAAGTAGTTAGAGATTTGCCGAATGGCAATTACAAATAAATTCGAAAACGCAAACCAACAGCACATAAAGGAACAAAAAAACAAACGAACAAATAACAAGCAATTAAATATCTTCTGTGTACCAGACTTCATTTTCATACTTTGAACAAATATATCATTTCCCCATAGGTATAAACTAAAGGTTCTTTCCTTCAAATCGCACTTAGGAGAAATTACAGTAATTTCACGATTACAAGCCGCACCTGATTATAAGCCACACGTCTGGGAGTCGGCAACATTTAGGTCTTCATCCATATCTAAGCAGCATTTTCGTTCACAGAGAGGATGCTTGCACAACTTTCACAAAGTTACCAGTTAGTAACAGAATTGGGGGATCGTGGAGTTTACTGACTCGGCTCGGGGCCATGCAGTCTCAGATTGGCCCCTCTTTTCCCTTGTCGGGGCCATGCAGGCTTGGATTGGCCCTGTCACACCCCCACCAGGGCCGTGCGGGCTCAGATCGGCTCCACTTTTCCCCTGTTGGAGCCGTGCGGGCTCAGATCGGCACCACTTTTCCCCTGTTGGGGCTGTGCGGGTTTGAATCGGCCCCTCTGCCCCTCCACCGGGGTCGTATGGGCTCAGATTGACTTGCTTTTCCCCTGTCAGGGCCCTGTGGGCTGGGATTGACCCCACTTTTCCCCTGCCTGCGCCGTGCGGGTTCGTATCAGCCTCTCCACCCCCCACCGGGACCATGTGGACTCAGATTGGTCCCGTTTTTCCCCCACCAGTGCCGGCCTGGCTCGGATCGGCCCCACTTTTCCCCTGCCGGGGCCAGGAGGGCTTGGATCAGCCCCACTTTTTCCCTGCCGGGGCCGAGTGAGCTCGGATTCGCTCCGCTTTTTCCCTGCCAGTGCCAGGCGAGCTCTGGCTTGGCTTGGGGCCATGCGGGCTTGCATTTCTGGGTTGGCAAATTTCTGAACCTCAGCAATATATTGGCCACACCTGATTATAAGCTGCACTTCTGGGTTTGGACCAAAATGTTAGTCAAAATGGTGCTGCTTATAATCGTGAAATCACTGTAAGTTTTAGAAGCCTTTTAGCAATAAGTCTTTTGCTCATACTTTGCAATTAATACCAAGATTTCAATATATTAATTCAATTATGTGGTGCTATGGGTAATATTCTTAACTTAGATCTAGCAGAAAAAAATGTTATTCCATCTTTCTCATCTGCATTTCTTCCATCATAACAGCAGTTTTGTGCATCTTAGCTACTTTATTATAATTTTTCTTCAATGATGTAGACACATTTCCACATCTAAAAATGTTCCAGCTACTGCAGAAATTTCAGTGCAACTTCAAAATACACTTAAAAATTACATGATACTAGCTACCATAACAAATCTAATTTAAAGTAGCCAGACTCTGTGTGGAAATAAAAGAAAATAGAGTATAAAAACATGGCAAGCAGAATATCACAAAAAATTTAAAGGAAGACTCACCAAAATATTTTAAAAATATTTTCAAAATGTTATTAACAAGTTTTCATCCTAATGCACCTAAATGTAATATGAACTCCTTGAAATCTTGCCTTAATAATTTGGCTTTATGTTTTATGAAGTACTTAGGATAGCAGCTTTATCATTTTACATAATATTTACTGCAGTACATTTAATAATAATCTTCTGGGGAGTGCTTCCAAAAGCAACCTTGAATCCTCCAAAATTAAGCTTTGCCAGCAGCTTTCCCAACTTGGAGCTCACTGTTCAAATGTCTACTTTGACACTGTTTTACTACTCACTGCCTCGTACATATTTACCCAGCTGAGGTTCAGAAGATAAACAATATATCTTTCCTTTTTCAAGACAAATTGAATTATCTGTGCCTTGAAGAAAGCACTTTTAAATAAACGTATATCTTCTCAACCTCCTCTCTCACTTATTCAACCTATGCCATCACTTTTCAGAGATAAATCTAAATCAATAGAAAACACAAAATAGCAGAAAAAACAGTGTCAACTCTTTAATGGTCTGCCTGTGTTCCGTTCAACCAGCGTCAGTTTTTGTCTTTTAAATTATTATGAAGCACCTGGCTACTAAGAAAGCTGCCCTGAAAATTAGTGGTAGAAGGAGCACCACCTTCCAAAAATTTGTAAAAGACGAAAATGTAGAAGAGAATGAAGGTATATGGAAATATGTTTCTTACAATGTAACTTATTGCTATGACTTGAAGCCACCCGCATGACCCTCCAGTAAAGGGCAGAATTCAGAAAGGCAGATGAAATGGACAAAGAGGAAAATGATAAATTACTGGTTGTAATCTTGCTCTTACTGAGTAATTTGAAAAAACACAAGTGCTGTTGTGTATTAATCAACTCCCATCAGATAGGTAAGGGAAAAAAAAAACCCATAAATTATTACTTGAGAGGAAATAGCAAACCGCTACTTTTCTTCAGAAATATTATTTAAAAAATGAGGTTTCATTCTTATGTTTTGAAAATAAATTTAACTGAAAGTTTTCTGCTTTCACTATTTAAATTAACTTTAAAAGTCTAAGTGTTCTGTAGCTGCATATTTTCTAAACTATTGCAAACTCTTGGGAAGGGGTGGTACATAGAGGATGCATGCGATCTAGTTTGTGGGTTTGCACAGGAAGTTTCGGTGGTTAGTGTTCCCAGCCCTGAGCAAGGTATTTCAAAACTTCAAGACTTACTTTTCCAAGTTAAGGATTATGGAAACAGGTGTGGTGAGCCTAGAGGGTTTTGAATTGTGCTTGTCAAATATGAAGTAATTATTGGTATCTCTAGGCTCACAAAGCTCTGATGAAACTATGTCTGTGAAATCACATAAATCAACAGGAAATATTATGTGGTATATGTCAGAGGTAATTCCGTAACAAACAGTATATAAGAAAACAGCAATTGCACCCTAATTATTTAATTGACTCAGCTATTAATAGAATATTTAAAAAATATATCTTTGAAAGGCAAAATACAATCCACAAAAATAAAATATTTTCCCATAGTTTTTGCCAAATAATACCCATGAACCCTTTCATCTATAAACCAAATATCCTCAACATGCCACCAGTCAACTAGGTGGTGTATATTTATCCTTAAATTTTTAATTTATGTCACTTGGAATACAAGCCAGCTTTGTAATTAGGATATGTTCATCAAGATTAGAAAGTAGGCTTGGGCAAATTTATAATGAATCAGTTTGCAAAAATATAAATTTGCATAAAGTACATTGCAAGTTAATACAACATGTAAGTTTAGGTTGACTCTTCAAGGGTCAGAATTCAACGTTTTCCAAACAGATGTGTCCCTTTTAGACCTGCAAAATCAGATCCTTAGCATGAGCCTGTGTCCCACTAATGACTATATTTTATTTCATCAAAGAATGAACTTAATGAAGTAACAATTTCAAGATTATTAAAAGTACGCACAGTGAAGCAGGTGTTGGAAAAAACTATTGAATTCTGCGTCACTGAAAGTCACAAGCATTTTAATATGAGCATATAGAAAGAGAAGTATGTTGTAGATTTCATTTCTTAAGAAAATGTTGAGAGTGCTACTCTGGGAATGAAGGATGAGAAGGTTTTTACACCAGTGTTTCAAGTTCAGTCTGTATCAATGAATGTATGATAAAGCAACTCAGGAGGCTATTCAGAGTCTGAGTTAGACGGATATTTTGAAAATCACCTTAAGTGATTAAGTGAACTCTCTCCATTAACACTGGGAAAACAGACAGCTAGTTTAGCTAACTCAAGTAGGTACTAATGTAAAATATTGACAACCCTCAAGGAATGTATGTACTGTTATCTGAAAAACAACCTTACAAACTTGGTTAGAGTCAAGGTTACATTGCCAAAATATGGCTAGATAAAAAAATCCAAATAAGTTGTTGAAATCAGCTCCAGAAATCTAGTGAACATGCACTACACTCAGGTGGGCTGCATACTTCGAGTTCAGAGACAGGAATCCTCCTCCATCAACCTACAGTAATTTCACGATTGTAAGCCGCACTGACTATAAGCCGCACTTCCGGATGTTGGCAAACATTTCGTTCTTTGTCCATACATAAGCCACAACTGATTATAAGATGCACATTACAATACAGAGTGTGATAAAAGGTGTCTACTCTATCATCATCTGTTGAGGGGGGGGGGCAGTGATCCTTATCTCAACAGCAGATATTCTGCTAATGGGCCATCCATTGAAACCAGGCTGGGCATTGTTCTTTATCTTTTCACAACCCATCCTTCCTCCAGCGAGTCAGTTTCTGCTAATGGCCCATTGAGTCCCACTGTGTCACTGATAAAATTACATCATCCCATTGGAAGTTGCTCCAGCCAGGGGGAAGAGCCCAACATCTCTTACCAAGATAAAAACAGAGGTTTTGGGACACTAAGGGAGCCCCTTTCTTCACTGGACTCCAGAGGAAAACCAGATTTCTCCACAACACCACTGGACCTCCAGAGAGAAACTGCACCTTCTACAGGACCACTGCTTCAACTAAATCATATCTGCCACTGCAGGAGGATGCAGCCACCATTTAATGGGACTGCTACCAACACCCTGCCTGACGGGGTGTCAGGTTGTACTCTGACTTTGTCAGGGTTTGGAGTTAGTTTCTTTGTAGTACCGTATTTTTATTTTAATTTCCCTAGAAAAGAACTGTTATTCCTAATCCCAATATTTTTGCCTGAAAGCCCCTTGATTTCCAAATTATAATAATTTGGAGAGAGGGGTTTTACATTCTCCATTTCAAAGAGAAGCTCCTGCCTTTCTCAGCAGACACCTGTCCTCCAAACTAAAAAAACAACTTTTCGTTCTTTGTCTGTATATAAGCCGCACCTGAATATAAGCTACACTTTGGGTTCGGACCAAAATTTTAGTCAAAATGGTGCAGCTTATAATCGTGAAATTACTGTACTTTAGAGTTATCGTCTCATTAGAAGGCTATTTGTCAAGGTACAGATGAAGAGGTGTAATGGTAGATTTCTCGCTTTCTCCCCTCCTTTCCCCACAATAAAAGACTAAACTCACCATAGAATGGATTCTTGTAGAAACTTGGACTATGCTATTCCTTGAATAAGCATTCTGAATAGACCAAAACAGAGATTTTGCCATTTATATCATATGAGGAATCATCCCTTAAGTGGGATGGCTCTCTTTTCTTTGTTTTCTCCTGCTTTTATTTCTTCACTATCTATATGATTCTCCTAACTCAAACGAGATCAGTTTCAGTCTGAGTTGCAGAACCCAATATAATTCACCTTCCTACTCCACTCCTACCTTTGAATTGCACCACTGAGCATGTCCAGAAACATCTTCCCCTATGACAGATATACCACCTGAAGTACTCTTTTTCATTTTTGGATGTGTTGTTTTCAAAGAAGAGTCCATAAAATCCTTTTCAAAGCTCCAACATTTATTGACGCAACCTTAAACTAGTTATAGACAAAAAGGAAACTCAGTGCTAAAATTGAAATCAGTATGTAATGATAAATCACAGGCTGAAAAAAGAGCAGCTGAGCCAGTCATGAAGTAAGATGTCATTTTCAGAAAAAACTTCTCAAATGATGTTTTAATTGCAGAGATTCAGGCAGAATAAAAGAATGGTGTTTTTGATATAACAAAGTGAAGTACTCAAAATTAAAACCTGTCACTATAGATTGTGCTATTATGAACTTGCCTAGAGATGGCTTACTACAGCAGAAACTCTCCAGCATAAGGGTCACAAGCTTTAAATTACATATGTCTGAAATCTGTTTTGACATTTGCAATAGAATCACAAATTATCATCTGAAAAGGACAAAAGCCCTTACAGCCACTTTCTATGAGTTAATCTTAGCTTTACCGAGGTGAAGTAAGATTATCACCAAACTACAATAAGGGATAAGTTTACAGGATATATAGAAGTGCATTTATGTGTATTTATCATACACAGAGATCTCTGGATGAGATTTGTAGAAGAGCAATTGTAGTTCTCGAGTCCTTAGTACATGTGCCTTAGAGACATGTATGAGAGCAACTTCATCAGATATAGCTGTGATCTCTCCACAGGAATCTGTTTTTTCCCCTTTTAATATACACAGATATGGATAGAGATATCTGTAATAATCACATATATTTATATTCCCTCCGGTGTTTGAGGTTATGAAGTCTTAGAATAAAAATTAAAGTTGTGTTTCAGATACTTGAGCATCTTGAATTTCATTCTGCTTATTATTATGAAGTTAACATACTTAGGCAGAAGAGGCAATACCTTGGGAATTACCTATTTTAAGAAAAATGTAGAGGTGTTCAAATTGAGAAACTCCACCTCATTTATGTAAGTTAGTGTTGCTTAATGTGAAACTTTGAATTATTCTCTTCCCCTATTATTGAAAAAAGTGTTTCAAGAATTGTTAGAGAGTGGAAGCATTCTGATGTTAATTGCTGGCTAATTTGACTGGAGGCAAATGAATACTGTTTCTGTTGTAACAGAAATCTTCTAAATAGGAGACTCAATTTTCCTTACAAGGGCAAAAAGACTGTGCATGCTATCAGCTGACACCTATCTGGAAAGTTTAACCTTATCTTTTCACTTCTACCACAATGAGATCTCAAACAGGGTTGATGACTAATTCAGCGTTTTTTAGAACTTCAAATGTTATTGGACAGCAGTATTTGTTTTTACTGGTTTTCCCCAAAGCCAGACTTAACCTCACCCATCTCAAACTCGTCCTGAGGTCTGGTTAGTTAAACCACCACACACAAATCACTGAGGCTTTGCATGTGCCTATTTTGAAGCCACTGCTCTGCAATTAGCAAATGGAAGCCTTACATAGACCATGTTATAGTCTCAGCCTCATGAGCCAGTTTGGATAAAATAGAACATAACAGTGACATAATAATAATAGGGATGGGTATCTTACATTCAATGTTTTGAAGAAATTTAATTTAAATGCTTGAGTAGGGCAGTAAACATGCTCTATACAGATGTGGTTCCTATCCCAGTGATAAGTGTCTATAAAAACAAAATAATTTTAATTAACAATTACATTTTAGGAACTAGAATTTGCTCTATGACACTGGAGAACTACAAATCCATAACATGGTTATGAAAAGTTTAGGTTTATAAAGAGTCTAAAACTTTTCATAGTCTAATTCCTAGCCTGAATAAAATATCCTTAATGTTTCCTTTTCATAGACTACTTACAGAAAATATTTCCTCTGCATCACAGAGTGACTAGAGAATCAGGCACATCCCTTCAAAAACGGTATATGACTGGTGGAAGTAGCACTCGCTGGAAACTTAAGGAGCAAAAATATAAGGTTAAAAAATATTGAAGATTTAAACTACCATTTATGACTATGTTTTATTGAAGACTTTTTGATAAGTCCTGAAAACAATATCTTTAGGCACCTATTTTCAAGTAATAATTTCAGGCTGATGATTCTAAGATGATAAGGATGTCAAGGAAGACATCTGGATTTGAAACAGCCCAACATTCAGTGTTTCTTATCAAGTGCCTAAAGACTCATTTGCTGAGGTCTGTGAAAGTTCATGTAATGGCCTCAAATTTAACTTTCTTCCTCAAAACCTTGCAGGGTCAGGGATGGCAGCAGGAATGCACAATTTCAGGACAGAAACTAAGTAAGATGTGCATGCTACAAACACACAACTCATTTTGATAATTTATTTATGCACTCCTAGTTACAAGGTCATGGGAAGAAAGGAAAAGAGACAACAGGTTGTGCTTAAGTAGAAATTTATGCATGAATGTCTACATATTAGTTGGTATTTCAGGGGTAACTGTTTGAGGATTAACAGCACCATTCCGAGCATGTTCAGGATCAGGGACTGATTGTTGAAACACAAGCTGACTCCCAAGCTCTGCTTTCTGCATCAGATATGATTAGATAGTTAACCAGAAGGATTTGATTCAGTATCAGCTAAGAGATATAAGTGCAATTTGTACTAATCTTTGAGTTAAGCAGAACCTATGGAACCTGCAAAACCTTCAGCTTCTGCACACCCATGCAAGGCTTCCTCTTCTGTGAAAAACTCAGAAAAACCACAGTGAATTGAGTTGACTGAAGCCAAATATAATAATTGGCGAGCATTTGACTATTTATCTGTTTCCTATAACTTCCAACACTGGCTATTCCAAGTATTTTCTGCATGCATAGAGTAGTAAATTCCTCAAAGAAAATACTAAAATTTACAGAACATAGATGTATTGATCAGAAAAGTATAGAAACTTAGAAGAGGAAATGCCATAAACAATGTTGCAGGATGAAGTTAAATAATGGCAGTCTTTGAGAAACAGCACTACTCTATGTTAAATATTTAACCAATTTTTAACTTTCCCATTGAAAGGATAATAGCAACTTTCACCTCCTAGCTTATGCTTTCGGCTCATGAAATCCTTAACAATGGTAGAAGTCCAAGTGTATTCCTCCAATTAAGAAATGCTGTTTTTTAGAAAACCCTGAAATATGCAACTTGATTTAATATTATGAAGCTGTATTTAATTTTAAATATACATTTGCAAGAAATACAGCATCTGGACTCAGTAATTCTCAGTGCATGTAAGTCATCTTAATTCACATGTCTCAAGTCCCAGTTAGCCTGGACTTAGCGAACTGAAACAATCAGATTAAGGTAAATCTGTTCTTAACTAAGACTTTGAAATCTGTTCTTATTCTGGTAATTGATGAGGTGGCAGGCTTTCCTCTGCACTGCTGCATGAACAGGTGCTTTGCCATTGTGCTTAATCACCTACTAAAAAACTATATTTGAGGTAAGATGTAGAGTTAACATATTGAATTCTTTAGCATTAACTCTAATGCTTAGGGTAAATTTACAAATCATATTGTGTCTATGTTTACATTCCACTTGAAATTTTACAGAAAAATGTTTTAGTCATCCAAAGCAATTTTTTTTAAATAAATGTCCCTTTGTTTCAGACATTACAATCTTGTCTCAACTACTTTATCCCTGCATTGAAACAAAAGAGATAAAGGAGGCCCAAATAAAGTCTTCTTTATATGAAGACCAGATGAAGACTGAAAAAGCAGAGAATTTTTTGTGCAATGTTATGAGTCCTCTGGACATCTTGCTTTTCTGAAGCTTCCTCAACAGATGCTACTTTCTGAGCATTTTTTTTCCGACTTTCTTCACATCTTTGTATATGTGCAGAGTGACATAAGAAGTTTTTTAAAATAAAAAAGCTAAATTTAGCATTTCCTTCACACAGGCAACACTGCCACATTGGAGTGCTTCTGTAGCACATATTATGCCAGACTACTCCGTGAGGTAGTGTGATATGCAGCAACTGAACATCAAATGTGTTACATCTATCATTTGCCTTCCATAACTGTGAGCGAGTCATGATCATGACTCATTATGCAAAAGAAGGTGAAAATAGTGCCCTTTCTTTTCCTTACTGATCGTTCAAAATAGACAGCCTTACTAAGATTTCTAAAATAATTTTTTTTAATTTAAAAAAGTACATGTTTTAATACAGTCTAATAGTAGAAGGAGAAAAGAACTTAGTTTGGTAAGGAACCTTATATTTTCTCAAAACCAGAAATTTTCGAGAACAAAAATAAACCATTGCATAGTATGCATGACATCAGTCACACTCACCACAGAAAGAAATCTGATGCTTCTTTCTTTATTTTGAAAATAGAAAACATCCTGTGTCTCCTGGAAATTATCCATAAAGAGATTAGAATAGCAATTTTTTTCCCACTCCTCTGCTCTAAAAGGAAGTGTTACAGGTAAGGTGTTTGTGGTCTGATCAGAGATCAAAATGATTTCACGCTTTCATTAAGAAAAAAGTCAAAGGATATGTACATGCAGTCAAGAGTTCTTTAATAAAGAGCAGTAAACGTGCTAAAATCAGTAAATGGCTTGTCTAAACTTCAAATGTCTACCAGTTACAGGGTTTAAATGTGCCAATATAGAGATTTTTAAGAGTCCTTTAAGTGCTGAGCTCCTTTTCTTATTCTGCAATAACCTTAGTTAGCTGATTAAATATTTTTTAGATTACGCTCATGGATATTGATTTTATATACAGAATTTTGATTGTATTAGATCCTGTATCACCTGCTTAAAGTAAGATAGTAACATGACCAAAGTTGAAAATATTACAAAGCAATATTTCAATTAATTACTCCATAATTCACCACTATATTTGCAGCTGCAAGATTCAAGAATGTCACCTACATATATATATATATAAATATATATATATATATATATATATATATATATATATATATATATGTACACACATATATGGAAGAGGGTTCTTCACTACAGTGAAGAACTATAAATTTGATACATTAAGAGGAAAGTATTACAGTTTCTTTCAAATAAATCTGCTCCTAAAAGGAGCAAACAGGTACAGTAATTACACGACCATAAGGTGCACAGGACTATAAGGCACACCGCCCGGGAGTCGGTAAATTTCACAACTTTGTAGATCATATAAGGCGCACCGGACTATAAGGCATACAGTAATTTCACGATTTTAAGCCGCACCATTTTGACTAAAAATTTGGTCCGAACCCAAAGTGCAGCTTATATTCAGGTGCGGCTTATATACAGACAAAGAACGAAAAGTTGCTTTTTTAGTTTGGAGGACAGGTGTCTGCTGAGAAAGGCAGGAGCTTCTCTTTGAAATGGAGAATGTAAAACCCCTCCCTCCAAATTATTAGAATTTTGAAATCAAGGGGCTTTCAGGCAAAAATATGGGAATTAGGAATAACAGTTCGTTTCTAGGGAAATTAAAATAAAAATACGGTACTACAAAGAAACTAACTCCAAACCCTGACAAAGTCAGAGTACAACCTGACACCCCGTCAGGCAGGGTGTTGGTAGCAGTCCCATTAAATGGTGGCTGCATCCTCCTGCAGTGACAGATGTGGTTCAGTTGAAGCAGTGGTCCTGTAGAAGGTGCAGTTTCCCTCTGGAGGTCCAGTGGTGATGTGGAGAAATCCAGTTTTCCTCTGGAGTCCAGAGGAGAAAGGGCTCCCTTAGTGTCCCAAAACCTCTGTTTTTATCTTGGTAAGAAATGTTGGGCTCTTCCCCCTGGCTGGAGCAACTTCCAATGGGATTGTTGCCCGACAGAGAGACACGAAACAACTAGGTTGTTTAGTGCGGTGCTTTATTGAGGGCCCTGGGGTCTGAGGACTAGTGTCCAAAGTCAGAGCCCATCTTTCCCCTTTTTCGACAGGTTTTTATATCCTTTACAAAGTGATCTACATACAATAGTACAATAGTACACATTCTTCAAGACAATACAGTTACGTAAATCTCATAGATATTATTTCTATAAAGTCATAAATTCTACACGCTTGTCTACTCAAAACTATAGGTTACCCCCCTTTAATCCCCCTTGCTTGTCATCCCACCACCAGAACCCTTTATCATTGATTATACATTAACCTTTATCATTTATTTATTTTACTGTGTTCTGCATGCCCTACTAGATCCTTTAATTATTTATTTTGCTGTGTTCTGCATGCCCTACTAGATCCTTTAATTATCAGTTTGTGGTTCTTAGTACATTCCCAGGGCCTGCTTGTGAACTGCTGCTTTCTAAGCCTTAGCATAACTACTGCTATTGCTATATCTACATTAGTTCTTTTTCTCGTTATTTCGGTATCAACTCCCCCCTTTTGAGCATTCTTCAGATTTTCTGCAAGGATGCTCAATTCTTCAAGTAATGGTTTCTAAGTAGGATGGTGAGTCTTCTCTTTGACTTGGTAGGATTACTTCTTTCCGGGTTAGTGCTCTCATGACACGTCGAGTATGAGTTCCTTCTCTAGCAATCATTCCTAAAAGACAACTATACATAATCATGCAGACTACAATAATCAATACAATCATTATTACATATTGTACAATTGATGATATCCAACCAGAGACCTGGATTCCTAGGGAGCTAAATAGTGCTCCTACCCAATTATGTTCAGCTTCTTCCTGGACTTCATGCACTTTTATTTCAATTTGTTCCAATTGACTTATGTCCTTTTCTACTTCTTCTGTGACATTTGGGATATGTACACAGCAATGATCAACCTTTCCTTGGAGGTATCCACAGACTCCGTGTTCTTTTAATAAGAGCAAATCTAATGCCATTCTATTTTGGACTGTCATTCTTGTTGTTGCTTGCAACTGTAAGTTTAGATCTCTAAATCCTTTCTTTGTAACTGTGGCTAACCTCTCAGTTTGTCCCAATAATTTGTACAGCATCTCCCGGTTTCTATATGTAGAAATTTGTGCAAACAGGGATTCCAGTACCCATCCAAATTTAACTCCTGATGAGGGTTCATGCCACTCATCTTCATCTCCCAATCCTAGTTCTTCTGCCACCTCATTTGTTTCTCTCTTTGTTCGTGGCTGTATCTCTCTTTGTGTTAATTTAGACTGTTTCCAGAGAGGGCAGAGCGTAGGGACCCCTAACGTAATCTGCTGTGACTGGGCCGTTAATGGGCATATGGGTAGTCCATTGTCCGTGCCCCATTACCCACACCGAATGCCCTGGACTCCTGACGGTAGTCGCCTGACAATCTTTCCAAGCCCCCTTTATTTCTCCTGTTATTGTATGATTATATCTTTGACATTCACAGCCCCATTTTAGTAGTATCCGGACTGGCACTAAACCAATTTGGGATTCAGGGGTATCACATGTGATGATTTTGCTACAATTCCAGCTAGGTGTAGGGGTCATTCGATCCCGTCTTACTGCTTCGGTCCCTAACATTCTTAAATGTTTTTGTTCCCTTTGGCCTGACCATTCGATACACCAATGTACTGGTCCTATGTAGCTATAAGATTCTAACAAGCTGGGACCCCAAATCGTTTTCCACTGTTCCCATTCTTCCCTCCCTTCTTGACATACTATCTCATAAGAATATTCAGTGACTGGTTTTTGTCTTTTTTTTTTTTATGTCATAAGAACACCATCCTACATCCTTGAACCGCCCAATTTTTGAAAAAAACTGCATTTGGTAATTTTTAGCATTCACTCCTTTGTCCTGGTGATGACCATTGCCCTCGAACTGTATAGGTTTCCTCTACCATCTTAGTATGGTTCTGCATTACTTTATTACATCTTTTTGTCCCATTTATGGTTTCTGGAGGCATTTCCCCAACGGGAATGATGCCCCATGGTATTGGATCTCCCGCTGCTTTAGGTAAAGGTAAACATGCAGTGATGGACGTAGTATTTTGTACTTGCCCAAAATCTCTAACTAATCCCACTATTAAATTTTCTTGTCCCAATTCTTGTTGTGTTTTTCCAACTTCTGTCACCTGTCGTACTCTCCTATTCTTTTTTTGAATATCTACATTTATTTCTCCGTAGTTAAAGCTTTCTCTAATCCACACAACACATGAGAATTGTCCTACCTGATCAGCTTGCATATGAGATATCATCAATGTGGTGCTACCTCTTTGCTGTTTCATATCCCAAAGTGTCACGATCCCTTCTGTAAATACTTCGTCTGTGGTGACTTGTCTCCAAGCTGTATTTACTTCTTTTAATCCAGCTCTCTGGTTGCTAGAAAACAGACAGGTTAAATTTACTCCCGCACCTTCCGGCACTATTACATCTGGCTCTGGAACTATGATTTTAACAAACGCTTCTCCCACCTGCATTATACAGACTAATGTTAAAAGAACTAAGGCCTTGCCCTGAACACCATTTTTGTTGCTGACAGAGGCTGTACTTCCCATCTTGGCTGGACCTTCTTGATTCGAGTGTAGTGAATCCAATTTTCGATCCCTTGGACTTTCACTGCCGTGTAGGTGGTCATGATCACCTGGTGAGGACCGTCCCATACTTCTTTCAAGGGTTCCGTATTCCAGTTCTTCACATATACTTGATCTCCTGGCTGGATGTCATGGACAGGATTTTCCAAGGGCAGAGGCCGGTTCCACTGCAATGCTCCTCGCAGTGCTGTAAGGACTTTATTTAGAGACAAAACATAACTTAGCAATACTTGATCTCCTACTAAGTGAGGGTCCCCTTTGTAGGTTGCAGCATGATATGGCTTGCCATACAAAATTTCGTATGGACTTACTCCTATCCTTTCTCTGGGTTTAATCCTGATTCTTAGCAAGGCTAGAGGTAGTGCCTGAGGCCACTGTATCTTCGCTTCCTGACAAATTTTCTTAATCTGCCCTTTTAATGTCTGATTCATCCGTTCTACCTGGCCGCTGGATTGTGGTCTCCAGGGCGTATGGAGATCCCAAGCTATCCCTAATACTCTGGCTACCTCTTGGACTACTCCAGCTACAAAGTGAGGTCCCCTATCTGAGGACATTCCTAATGGGATCCCAAATCTAGGAATAATCTCTTGTAGTAAGGTTTTAATTACTTCCTTTGCCTGGTTAGTCCTGCATGGGAAAGCTTCCGGCCACCCTGAAAAGGTACACACATACACCAGTAAATAACGGTACCCTTGTGCTTTTGGTAGCTCTGAGAAATCTATTTGCCAATAGTCTCCCGGTTGCGGCCCTACTCGTAGCTTTCCTAATTGTATTTGCCTTCGTGTCACTGGATTGTTTTTAATACAGACTGGACACGTGGCGTTAATCCGTTTTGCCATTGTTAACATCTGGTTGGAAATCACCTCATGTTTTAAGAATTGTACTAATGCGTCTGCCCCCCAATGGCACTTGTTATGTTCGATTTCTAAAATTGTTTTCATTACCTTTGTTGGCAACACAACTTGACCTACAGCTGTGACATACCATCCTTTTTCATTCTTCTGGGCCTGGAGAAATTGAGCAAGTTTCTCATCTTCATGTGTATAGCATGGTTTCTGCTCAAGAAAGGAAGTGGCAGGGTTAAATCGTGCTGGTAATAAAGCTAATTGTGTCCATACCTCTCGGGCAACCTGTTTGGCAACTCTGTCAGCCAACTGGTTTCCTTGGAACGCTTTTCCTTCTTCATTTTGATGTCCTCTTACATGCATCACTGCTACTGCCTGAGGTTTATGCACTGCTTCCAATAGTGCTAATATTTGTTCTTTGTGCTTAATTTCTGATCCTTGAGAATTTAACAGTCCTCTTTCTTTCCACAGAGCTCCATGTACATGTATTACTCCAAAGGCATATTTTGAATCAGTCCAAATATTTACTCTTTTCCCTTGGCTCAATTCTAAGGCTCTTACCAGAGCTTGTATCTCGGCCTTCTGGGCTGAAGTTCCCGGGGTTAAGGCTCGAGCTTCTATTATTTGTGTCAAAGTCACTACTGCGTATCCCGCATACCTGGTTCACGTTTTCCACAAAGCTGGATCCATCTGTAAACAGTTCCCATTCCGGATTTTCCAAAGGCTCATCTTTCAGGTCTTTCCGGCTGGCATACACCTGTTCAATGATTTCCACGCAATCATGCGTCAATTCGCCTCCTTCTTCCTGGCTGCTGCTCCTAAGAAATTCTGCTGGATTAAGATGATTAGTTGTTTTTAATTCAATGTCGTCCTGTTCTCGGAGAAGTGCCTGGTATTGTAACATGCGGCTTGACGAGAGCCAATGCCCCCCTTTTTGTTCCAAAACTGCAATGACCATGTGGGGAACAAATACTTCCATCCTTTTTCCCAGAGTCAATTTTCTGGCTTCCCGAATCAGGAGCACTGTTGCTGCCACAGCTCTAAGACAACCAGGCCATCCGGCGCTTACAGTGTCTAGCTGTTTTGAGAAGTACCCTACCGGGCGTTTCCACGAGCCCAGTTTTTGGGTGAGAACCCCTATTGCCAGTCTCTGTCTCTCATTCACATATAGTTGAAAAGGTTTTGTAAGATCTGGCAATCCTAGTGCTGGGGCTTCCTTTAAGGCTTGTTTCAAACTCTGGAATGCCTTTTCTTGCGTTTGTCCCCACTGAAACACAGGGCTTTTGGCTGCCTTATACAGGGGTTTTGCTTTTAGTCCAAATTCCGGGATCCACAAGCGGCACCACCCCACCATGCCCAAAAAGGATCTTAACTCTTGCGGATTCCGTGGTGTGGGTATGGTGCAAATTGCTTGTATTCGATTAACTCCCAACTTTCGCACCCCTTGTGAAATTTCGCAGCCTAGGTAAATTACCTGGGTCCTTACCAGCTGAGCTTTTTCTTTCGATACTCGGTATCCAGCTTGTCCCAGCATATTAAGTAATCCAATAGTGAGTCTGAGGCAAACATCCTTTTCTGTGGAAGCTATAAAGATGTCATCAACATATTGTATGAGAGCAAATAAGAAAGGTGATTCTTTTACCTGAGTCGTCTTCCATTCTTCTAACTCTCGAGCCAATTGATTTCCAAAAATAGTTGGTGAGTTTTTGAATCCCTGTGGTAGACGCGTCCAGGTGAGCTGCTTCTTGCGTCCTGTGTCTGGGCTCTCCCACTCAAAGGCAAAGTATTTCCTACTTTCAAGTGCCAAAGGGATACAGAAAAATGCATCTTTCAAATCAATCACTGTGAACCACTTAAACTTTTCCGACACAGCTGTCAACAATGTATACGGATTAGCTACAACTGGGTGTATATCTTTAGTGATGTTATTAATTGCTCTTAAATCTTGAACTAATCTATACTTACCATTTGGCTTTCTGACTGGGAATATCGGAGTATTGAATTCTGACTCACATTCCTGTAAAATTCCCAAGCTAAGAAATTGTTCAATCATGGGTGCTATTCCTATTCGTGCTTCCAATTTCAAAGGATATTGTCTGACCCTTACTGGGGAGGCTCCTTCCTTTAGTTCTATTACAACCGGTTGTGCCGCTTTTGATTTTCCAGGTACTCCTGTTTCCCATACCCATGGTACTACAGCTTGCTCTATTTCCTGTGGTATTTCTGTTGCCTCAACTTCTTTTATTACAAACAACTTAGCAATATTCTCCTCGGGAAATTCTAATCTTACTCTACCTTTTTCAAATATTATTTTTGCCTGTAACATTGACAATAGATCCCTCCCGAATAGCGATTCTGGGCTATTTGGCATATATAAAAATTGATGGTCAAATTCTTTCCCCCCAAATTTTATATCTAATGGACGCAAAAATGTTCGTTCCTCAACTTGTCCCGTAACCCCCACTACTTGGATAGTAGAATCACTCAAGGGTCCTAGCTTAGTGTTAACAGCTGAGTATGATGCCCCCGTATCTACTCTAAATTCTAACGGTTCCCCATCTACTTCCATTACTACTTTCAGGTCCTCATCTAGTCAACTTGAATTTTGATAATTCCCCATCATAAAGGCTTGGGCAACACCTTGTGGATTTCCCGGGAAAGCACCTGTATTATTCATCATTCCCTGATTTCCATCCCCACTAGCTATAATTCCTCCCCCAAAATCCATTCCTTGGTTGAGAGGACACTCATTTTTCCAATGCCCTCTGTTTTTACATATAGCACATTGATCTATCCCTAGCTGCATTCTTCCTCTTCCCATATTCAATTGACCCATAAGTCCTCCCGTACCCATCAGCCTCCCCCCCCTTGCCATCCCTCTTCCTTTTTCTTTCTTTCTACCTCCCACCACCCTCTCCGAGTTCTTTCACTTAAGGGGGTTCGTGGTATATCTGCGGTTTCTACTTTTGCTTCCCGATCCTCCCTTTCTACCTCTGGCATACTTTCTCCAGAGTCACGTTCCTCCATTGGAGGGGCACTAGGGGCTACCAACAAAGAAACATCCTCCTCAGGTTCCGAAAACCTAACCGAGCATTCCTTCTCTTTTTGCCATCCCTTACATCCTTCACAATTCACCTTTAATGTTTTCAAAACCATGATTCCGCACTCCTTTTGCCACTCTGGTTTGTCTTTCAAATAATAGAAGAGGTCTAAATACGGTATTTCATCCCATTTTTCATTACTTTGTAGGAAATGCATCAAAGGTGTAATAATGTCAGGATTCAGTGTACCATTTCTAGGCCATTGCATACCATCGGGTTCATATAAAGGCCACACATTATTACAAAAATCAATCAATCTCCTTTTACTTAGTTCTTGACCAAAATTCCCCGCATTCCAATGTTGTAATAAACAGCCCAAAGGCGAATCATCCGGGATTTCTATCCCGGAACTTGCTAGAGTTTTAAACGTTTTCAAAGGCATCATTCCCAGACAGAATAGACAGGAAAAGAAAGAAAATCTATACAGATAGAAGGATAGACCAACCAACCAACCAACTTGTCACCCTCCGACGCCGCGGGGGAACAAGTGCCGGACCAGCGCAGCTTTCGCCGCGTCTTACAGCCGGCGCCTAGGCTTTACCCAATTACCCAAGACGTCTTTAGCCCAACCCAGCGGAGCCGATGCTTCGTCTTACAGGCAGGCACCCAATACCACAAAAAAAATAAAGCACCTTCGGGCTTACCTCCTGCAGTTGTCCGACAGGCGCGGGGGGGTCGGGCACGAACTGATGACTCCCCGAGAATCACTCGGTGCCGGCGTGGAGTAGATCAGGACGCGAACCGCCCCAGCAGCCCTCGGAGTCCTGCCGCGGTCGCCAGAAAACTGTTGCCCGACAGAGAGACACGAAACAACTAGGTTGTTTAGTGCGGTGCTTTATTGAGGGCCCTGGGGTCTGAGGACTAGTGTCCAAAGTCAGAGCCCATCTTTCCCCTTTTTCGACAGGTTTTTATATCCTTTACAAAGTGATCTACATACAATAGTACAATAGTACACATTCTTCAAGACAATACAGTTACGTAAATCTCATAGATATTATTTCTATAAAGTCATAAATTCTACATGCTTGTCTACTCAAAACTATAGGTTACCCCCCTTTAATCCCCCTTGCTTGTCATCCCACCACCAGAACCCTTTATCATTGATTATACATTAACCTTTATCATTTATTTATTTTACTGTGTTCTGCATGCCCTACTAGATCCTTTAATTATTTATTTTGCTGTGTTCTGCATGCCCTACTAGATCCTTTAATTATCAGTTTGTGGTTCTTAGTACATTCCCAGGGCCTGCTTGTGAACTGCTGCTTTCTAAGCCTTAGCATAACTACTGCTATTGCTATATCTACATTAGCTCTTTTCTTGTTATTTTCGGTATCAGGATGATGTAATTTTATCAGTGACACAGTGGGACTCAATGGGCCATTAGCAGAAACTGACTCACTGGAGGAAGGATGGGGTGTGAAAAGATAAAGAACAATGCCTCACCTGGTTTCAATGGATGACCCATCAGCAGAATATCTGCCATCGAGATAAGGATCACTGCCCCCACCCTCAACAGATGGTGATAGAATAGACACCTTTTATCACACTCTGTATTGTAATGTGTATCTTATAATCAGGTGTGGTTTATATATGGACAAAGAATGAAAAGTTGCTGGCACCCAGAGATGCGGCTTATACTCAGTGCAGCTTATAATCGTGAAATTACTGTACTTTTTTTTTGCGGTAAGGAGCTGCGTGGCTTGCAACAAAATAATGAATTACTGGCAGGTGCTCAATTTGCAAACATTTTTCAAAGATCGGTGTAGCCTTTAAACGCAGCCCCAGGTGGCCTCCCCGAGCAGCGGGCCCGGGCACTCCTGCCCGCCTCCAGCGCCGGCCGGCACGGCTCATGGCTCCTGGCTCCCACCACACGGGTGTGCTGTGTCCCGGCTTCCCCCTGGCTGGCAACGGTGGCACTTCTCACCGCTTTCCCGCAGCAGCGCTTCTTGCCGTTTCTATCCGCTTTCCCACGGCGGTGGCGCTTCTTGCCATTTCTTGTGGCTTCTCGCTGCTTCTTGCTGCTTCTCGCTGCTTTCTCGAGGCGGTGGTGGCGGCAGCAGTGGTGCTTGTAGCTGCCTCTCCCCGCTTCCACCTGGCTGTGTTGCTTGTCACTGCTTCCCCGCGGTTGGCAACGCTGCCGCTTCTCACCGCTTCCCCCTGGCCAGCAGCCACGTCGTGTCCTGGCGTCCCCCCGCCCGGCAGCCTCAGCTCCTGTGGTTCCTGACTCGGTTCGCAGCTCGCACTTCCGGGTTTGCAAATTTCGCAACGTTGTACATTATATAAGGTGCACTGGACTATGAGGCGCACTTCCGGGTTCGGACCAAAATTTTAGTCAAAAGGGTGCGCCTTATAGTTGTGAAATTACTGTAACTGGGAAATTATTAAGGTTAACTTACAGTAATTTCAAGACTATAAGGTGCACCTTTTTGAAAATTTTGATGGAAATCTGGAATTGCACCTTATAATCTGGTGCAATTTATAGTTGTGAAATTACTGTAGATTAATTTACTACTAATTTGCTCAGTAGACAACACTTAAGAAAAATAAATACTTTTTCTAAAAATAGAACTGCATTTACAAGACTTTGAAGGTACTGTTTATTGAGATTTTCGATATGAATGAAAACAGGTTTAATCTTCATAATCAATTGATGTCAAGAAAGTATTTAACAAGACTATATTAAGAAAATTCATTTTGATAATGATTGCCTAACTTCTTGTGATGTTTATTTATAATGTGATGAAAATATTCTTATGATCATCCATATTATCTCAAATTTTAAATGCCCTGTCACTAAATTTACATTTCCAAAACCAAGATTTCATTTTCTTGAAATATGCTATAAGCTGACCTCATAAAATCACAAAAAAAAAAAGAAACCCAGTTAAGGAAGGAAACACAGCTAAAGAAATCTTCAGTAACTTTGAAGTGATCTGATTTTTGTGCTAGTTAACAACATGCAAAAATATTAAATTAATTCTGTTATTTAACTCCTTTTTTAATAAAAGGCATTTTAGTCTAGTTAGTATTTTCTCTAAATATCTGTCATATCTTCTCTTTTATAGTCTCTCTTATCAGTCAGTAGATAAAAACTCCTTCTTCCTAGCTAGTGGAGTAATAGAAGAATCAAAGCACTTACTCATATCATAGTTATGCTACATAAAGGCAATATATATGGATTAGAATTGTGAACTCGCTTCACTATTCTGCTTAAAGCCTAATTTAAATTTTCACTTGCAATAATATCAAAACAAAAGTTCCTCTTACCAGGTCACTGGTGTCCTGGGACCATTTTCCTTCATATCTAATATGCTTGGGCAGCTTCTATAATTTCTTTCATTTATGGGTTTGCAAGCTTGTAGAGATTTCCATTTTACTTGCTTGTGGACACTGTACAATAAAAATAAAGTTTGTGACTGACAGCTATAAATAAGTATAAACTTTGTATCTTCACACAAATAAAATGCAGAAATTTTCATTGCCATTTATTTATAACTAGTATATTTATGACCTTTCCCAACCATGTAAAAAAATTAAATATATCTTTATAATTTGAATTTAGTAACTTGAGAACAAACCAATGCTTTGTAATGTCTTCTTTCCTGTCAACAAATTTTTGTGGGACATTCTTAATGGCTTCTCTAGATCATTTGCCTGTGCACAAAAATTGGTGAGCAGTTAAGGAATATAGTTTTAAATAAATGTAAAGAATCAAAATGCTCGGTTTAGTGTCTTAGATAAAATTGACTTTTCACTTTGAAAATTGGACGTCATTGATGAGGCAAAATAGCCAGACACAATATTTGGTTAATATAATATAATAAAGCATCACTTTAATAGGCACTGTTGGACTTTTTCTGGATGATCAGAAACAACAGTGGCATAATCTGATGCTGATATGTATGAATTAATGAAAAAGCTGCATTTTCATAGTAATGATTTAATGAATTTTTTGTTGAATCTGATCAATAATGATTTAAACCTGTAGGAATGCTTCTGTTATATAGGCAGATTACTTTTGTTATATCAAGAATAGTAATTTTAACAGAGAAAAAGATAATACAAGATGATTGATTGTCTCCTTTTGTCATGGAGCTCAATGATTGTGGAATGCGAAGATAAGAAAATGAAAGCATTGTTATATAAGCTATCTGTTGAGTCTTTGCTCATTTTGGTGCACTGTTTGCAGACTGTAATATAAGCTAATACAAAATCACATATTACATAGGCATACTGCTGAACTAAAATCAGTTTCCTCACCAATGAAACCTGTTTTTAAAAAAGTCTGAATACCGTCCTCCCTTTTACATATAAAATGTGCATTTTAATCTATGCCAAAAGCAGCGTAATCCAAAGTTTGCAGAGCTGTTATCATTATATTGCATTTATAATGAGATAACATAATGAAAGACAAAAAACTTTATTTCAGCCATAATAGAAAAGTTGCTCACAAGCAACACAAACTAAAAAGTAATACATTTAATCCTAGACAGCTGGTAGAAATAATTATATTTTTACCAATTGTCAGTAATTTGTGAATGAAGCCAAATTTTCTCTGAATTTTTTTTTGTAACTCAAGATGAATCAAGCTGCTGCATTAGAACCATCATACAATTAGTAAAAATGAAGAAAGTAATAAAAAAATTATTTTTGTGTGGTCTGCCTTACAAACAGTGAATAATAAAATTTTGTGCCCCCCGACTCTGTCCAATGGATTCAAATAGTGGTCCATAACATGACTCAAGCATTCTAAATTCAGAGGGCTTTAAGTTGTTGAATTTCCAATTAAAAATGTCATTTTAAAACAAAATCTCAGTCTTATTTTTTATACCTTCTGGACTAAAATGTAGACTCTTCTTCCAGTGGTGCTGCAGAAATCCACTGGATTTCCTTTAATGAGATTGATTTAGAAACAATATTACAGAAGCTGTGAGAAAAATAAAAAAGAAAATCAGATAAATCTAGCAGTCCACCTCTTATGTCTTTCTCTTACCCATTGTGTCTGGGCGTGACTTTGTTATATATAATTGCAGTCGCATTTGCCTGTGTAGCCCAGAGATAAGTTTTGTACCTTCAAGGCTGGCTTTGAGAGTAAAAGAGGGGAAGGAGAAGCGGTGGAATGTTTGAGGCAGTTGTTTTTCAAAAACATAGAAATAGCAGTTCCATCGCTTTGTCTCCTGGACGGTCGCCTTAGTGGACAGCAGGAGAGAGCTGTCCTTTGCTGTTAGTTAGCATTTGACTAACCGAAGCAGAGAAGCTCCCTGGAAAGATTTTTTTTGTTTTTTTTCCTGTAATTATTTGAACCTGTTCCGGACTGGGGAATACCAGGACCATGCTCCAGTGGGAGCACCAGAGCTTGCACCTGTGGCCACCCGGGCCCTGGCCTGGGCAGCAGCATTTTCCAGCACTTAGGGGGACTGAGAACAGACTGAGCCAAGCTACCACCACAGGAGAGAGACTTTCTGAATTTGTAATCTCTTCAGAGCAGCAAGAGGTTTTATTGTTTGGTATTGTTTTTTTGTGGTGGGCATTGCTTTGCTTGTTGAATAAACAGGTTTTTTCCACTTCTCTTGGAGGAAATTTCTTCCCGAACCTGTTGGGGGAGGGGCCACTTGGGTTTGCTTCCTGAGGTGGGGGCCTTTGGAGGTTTTCTCCCAAATTTGCCCTAAATCAGGACACATTTGCATGGAGACAGAAGACTCTGTTCTAGATACTGCTATCACCTGGTGTTTGCTTAATTGGTGTGAAATTGTTGCAACAGCTGTTTGTTAATGGGGAAATATTCACTTCACATTGCTGCAATAAACTGATCATTGCCAATTAAATGCCTATTAATTGTGTAAGCAAGGAATACTGCCAGCTGTTTACACTAGAAAGAAAAATATCCTTTACTCTTAAATTTTGAATTATAACCATCCCCTTTCATGTGAGAAATAAATTAAAGTGTTCATTTCTTGAATATTCCACAAATTTGGGATTGGGATTAAATAAAATGCAATCTTCTTTGATGTTGAGACCTTGGAATATGTGTAGAAGTACACTAATAAATATGATTAGCATACATAAATAAACCAGAATCTTTTATTTAAAACTGAAATATATGTATCTGTATATGTATATATATTAATTATACAATATAGAGTTTTCTATTAAATTTATTCCCAATACTTAATGTTAGATTTAAAATTTCAAAAATAATTAATTTACAGTAATTTCACTAATACAAGCCGCAGCAATTTGATAAAAATTTTGGTGGAAACCCGGAAGTGCGGCTAATAGTAGGGGACGGCTAATATGTGAATAATTTTCTGACATTTACAACCCCAGACGTGCCAACCAGGGCACCAAGGTAAGCACCTGCCAGTAAAAGCCGGCATTCGGCGATTGTTACAGTGTTACTGTGTTGCCCTGGCTCCCTGCAGGCAGCACGGGGGGCAGGGAGAGAGGCGGGAGAGCTCTCTTCCCTCCTCTGCCGCAGCCCAGGGGAGAGACGGGGGGGCCCCGCACCAGCATTGCCGCGGCTTGGAGAGGAGCGGGGGGGGCCTGCGCCGCCATTGCTGCGGCTCAGGGAGGATGGGGGGGGGGGCGCACCGCCATTGCCACAGCTCGGGGAGCCGACGGGGGCCCTGCGCCGCCATTGCCGTGGCCCAGGGAGGAGAGGGGGGCCCTGCGCCACCATTGCCATGGCTCGGGGAGCTGATGGGGACCCTGCACCATCATTGCCGTGACTTGGGGAGGACGGGGGGGGGCGCGCCGCCATTGCCGCGGCTCGGGGAGCTGACGGGGGCCCTGCACCGCCATTGCCGCGGCCCTGGGAGGAGGGTGGGTGCTCTGCCCCTGCCCTCCGCCACCGTGGTGGGAGCAGGGGGTGTCCGTGCCCGGCCAGCACCGCGGCGTAAGCAGGGCGCTCTCTCCGTGCCCGGCCGGCGCCACGGCGGGAGCAGGGCCGGGGCGAGCGAACCCAGAGGCGGCGGCCAGCCCCGAGTGGCAGCGCCGGGCTGGGCCACCTGGCCCCGTCAGCAGCCCCTAGCGGGCCGAGCCTGCACAGCCTTAGTTGAGCCAGTAAACCCCGCCATGCTGCGGTTCTGTTACTATTTGGCAACTTTGTTGCATGCGGGTCCTCGCTGCGAAGGACAGAGAGGCTTATATTCAGGTGTGGCTTATTTATGGACAAAAACCTAAATATTTGCCAACACCCAGAGATGCGGCTTATACTCAGTGCGGCTTGTATTCGTGAATTTACTGTACTTCTAGTGAAAAATAGGATTTTCAAGGGATGCCCAAACACATCTCCCCACCATTCCTTAACAAGACATAGACTCTGTACAGACTCTGGGCTGCCCATGCCAGAACCTCACTACCCTCACAGTAAAATGTTTCTTATAACCTCTCTTTATATATTTAAAAGCTGGATCTTCTTGGGCCTCTCTCTTTCCCAGGCTGAACAACACAAGCTCTCTCTATCTTCCTAGCAGAAATGCTCCATCCCACTGAGCTTCTGGATGGCTCTCCTCTGGACTTCCTACAAGAAAGATTTATATCTTTCTTGTGTTGCAGATACCAAAGCTGCACCCTGGGTGGAATCTCACGAGAGTGAAGTAGAGGGGCAGAATCCCCTCCCTCCACATGTCCATAGTTCTTTTGATGCTGCCCAGAGCCCAGCTGGCTTCCTGCACTGGCATCATTCATTTCCAAGTCACATGAAGTTTTTCATCCATTTTACTCCTGAGTCCTTTTCCTAAAGGCTGTTCTCAACTTGCTCATGACCCAGCCTGTATTGATACAGGGGATTGCTCCAGCCCAGGTGTAAGACACCTCGGTTCACACTGGCTCACTCTTCAAGCCTGTCAAAGTCCCTCTAATTGCCATCCCTTACCTTAAGAATATCAGCTCTGTCTCATCTGTAAATAATTTTACAGAAGAAGTCATTATCTTCGTTCTTAGTCATGCACATATCATAGTAACTGCAAAAAAATGCATGGAAATAAACCCTTTACAATAGCGCAAGTTGTCATATTAAAAAAATACTAAACTAGTAGATAAAATAGGCAAGTGACTGACCTGGTTAAAATAGTCACAAAAATTCACAGCCATTTACCACTATCAGAGTTAGACTAAATTATTTATGCTTACCAAAATGTACTAACAAGACTGGGATAGAGAAGTAGTCCATAAGCTCAAAAAAGTTGTCTCTAAATGAAATTTGCCCAGAACACTGACCATAAAGGTAGCTACTATTCTAATCAATTATTTAATTCCTCCATCCAGCTTTTGAGTATTACTTCGTAATATTCACAGTCCCACACAGTGTAATATCATAATTCATAATATCCACAACCACTATATATTACTACTTCTACTATTACTGCCATTACTACTACTACTACTACTACTATTCATAATATACAACACCCAGATTGAAAATAGTATATAGCCAAATATGTGTAGTTTTTTTAACACCAGTGAGGTAAATATGACTGCAAAGAGCAGTATTTTCATTAAGGTATTTTAGAGAAGTACTGTGACAACTAGGAAAGCCTTTGGAATTCCGTAGGGGAGATGAATTTATCCCATTTCCTCAGGCATAAAATTGCATCCTGTCTTTACTTACTGAAACATGAAGTAACTGTGATACTATCAAGGAAGGTCAAAACACAGTGATTCGAACACTGACAGGTTTCTCTGTGATTGTAAATAGAAAATGAGATTATTTTCTGCTCAAATACTTCTGGAATCACTTCTTACCCAAAATTAATTTAACATTATTGGGACAAAAGTAATATTTTATTCACAAGGATTATCAAATTGTGATTTTCTTGCTAGTTTTCAATTAGAGTGATAAGATACATTCAGTAAACAGAGTTAAGGACAATTTAAAGTTCATCATCAAGGGTTATTTATACTAAAGTTTTAAAATGTCTCAATGAGCTGAATTCAATATTATATTAACTTAGCTCAAAAATAGAGCATAAACTTTCTCCAGAATTGAATAGACTGACAGGAAAAAAATATTTTTTCCCTATTTGAAAATAACTTATTTTCAGTTTATATTTTTCTTTCTTCTTCACCTTTTATTTTGTTTCAGGATTTTTAGGGAGTTGATTGGCTGGTTGGTTGGTTGGTTGGTTAGTTGTGGGTTGGTTGTTTTGAGGGGTTATTTTGAATAGCAATTGGTACTGGAAGTTCTTATTGATTGTGTTAAATAGAAGCTTAAAAAACCTTATCATAACTATCACTTCTGAGACTTTTTCCTAACAAGACTCTCCTGATACAGAGCTCAGATATTCTTCCATACTGGCTAATAAATAAGATGGTGATACCAGGTGGGGGTTGGCCTCTTCTCCCAGGCAAGTAGCAACAGGAGTAGGAGAACACAGCCTTAAGCTGCACCAAGAGCTGGGTATCAGGAAAAATTTCTTCATAGAAGGAGTGATGGGGCATTTGAGTGGGCTGCCCAGAGAGGTGGTGGAGTCACTGTCCCTGCAGGTGTTTAAGGAAAGACTGGATGTGGCACTCAGTGTCATGGTCCAGTTGACAGGGTGGTGTTGAGTCACAGGTCAGACTCAATGAACTCAAAGGGCTTTCACAACCTAGCTGATTCTGTGATTTAAACAGGGAAGTGCCATATAAATTTTTAGCAAAAACAAAGCATCTCCAGTGGCCAACTAAGCCAGGGACAGGCACAGGAATCAGTCTGCTCAACTCCTTCTTGACAAGGACAAATATAGAGCTAGCAAAAAAAAAAAGTTAATATTTACTGTGAAATACCTCAAACAAAAATAAATCATGGAAACACAATCTAAAGAAAACTGTCAAACTATACTTGAGGGTGGTTTTTGTGGTAGTTTCTTTCTTTGTTCTAAAACATTGTCTAGTAAGACATGTTCAGATAAACTCTGAAATGTATCTTTCAAATTGCCTAAGGTATGAAAGCACATAAGAGCAGAGATGGTGCTGGCACACATGTATAGACATACATGTACATATATGTGTGTGTGTGTGTGTGTGTGTGTGTTTGTGTGTGTGTGCACACACAATATGATCCCTATCTGTGCTGGATGAATGCTAAAGGAACTAAAGAGACAAAAACTGATTAGATGGAATATTGTTTATTGCAGCATATTGAACTCCACACTCTGGAAGGTGATCACAGGACACAGGCTGAGCTGTGGAAAATATAAGGTGGCAGCATCTGGCTCCTTAAATATCTCCACGGGCACTTGTAACAACATCTTTGAAGTTGTCTGTGCATCTGTCACATATTTAGTCTGGTTATTGACTGGCCCAGCTGAGCATAATTTTGGTTCTTTCAGACATAGAATAATCAGAGAATAAATCTCAGGAAAATCCCTTGCAATATCATTCACGTGTCTTCCAAAATTAATAAAAGGACAGGACACTACTTTATCATCTGATTTTTTTTTCTAACTGATGTTAGACTTTTCATTTAACTACTGCCTCAGTGTGACCATGCTCTGCACAGATTTTTCTGGATTCCATGTAATATTGGTCAAGATAAAAATAACTATCAATCCCTTATCTCAACTGCAAAAGTCATAGAATTATTTTTTCCACTGACACAAATTATAAGAGGCAACACTGTGGGTGTCTTAATAGACAAACTGTTGCAGAAGAAGATTTTTTCCTTTTCTTTTGCTCTTGTTATTTTACTATTAGAAATATCTTCAGAAGATTAATTCTGATTTAAATAAAACAACTGTTCCCAAATTAGGAATAGTTACAATATGCTGATACAAAAAATTAGCATTTTAAGCTATTCAATTTCACATTAACAGTCTTAAAACAATCAACAATACATTTTTTTTCTCACACATACTTCCTTCTAGGTTTATGAAAAAATTAACAGCAATTGGGTTGGTGCAGCTGGAGTTCCAATTGCCATCTAGGTGAGTCAGAATGTTCAGGGTTTAGAATTAGCCCAGGACTTAAGTTAAGTTATTGACTAACTAGTGAGTTTTACCAAAGCAGTAGGATACAACCAGAGGTACTTTACCATAGAATTTCAGATTCTGGGAACAATCGAAAAGTCTTCTTGGAGAAAATGTAGCCAATTTTAAGTGATAAAATCTAAGGAAAAGTGGTTGTTCTTTAATTGTAGTTAAATCTCCTTTCAATCAGAATTTCATTTGAGTTGAAAATTGATTTCTACAGAAATCACCTCAGAAAAAACATGGGAGAAAGACAGTAGGGGGAAATAGAAAGATGTATTAAGTCAAATAAAGAAAAAAATGTCAGGGGAAGAAAGTTATCTTCTGTGCTAAGTTAACAGGAGCTAACAATATGGAGGGAGATAAAGTATCCTAAAGTTTGCATGCTCTAATCAGCACACAATATTTAAGAAAAAGACACTTCTCTGGAGCTTTGTAGAAGTCACCTAACTCGAAAGAATGCGAGAGCAACCTACTAAAGAGGTTTTTAACCATATTTCTACCCAGACATGTAAAGTTTTTGTACTCCCATAGCAAATAAGCCAGTACCTGATCATCTAGTAGCTCTCTGATCAATATCTTGCTCCTATGGTAGATCCCCAACTGGTTGCAGTACCCCAATATGATCTAACAGGTCTGGAGTGAAGGGAGAAAACCCCTGTTCTTGACTGACTGGTTGTGCTCTCCTCAACAATACATTAGCTTCCTTTGCGGACAGAGGACAGAAAACCTTGAGTCTCTAGAAAACCTTGCATTGCAGCTACTCCACAAACAGTAATGTGCAGCCCGTAAAATTGTAGTTGCTAGTAATGCAAAGACATACTATATACATACAAGAAGCTATGCATGCTATCAAAGCGAAGCCATCCAACTGATTTCACCAATTTAACATCTCATAATAATAATAATAATAATAATAATAATAATAATAATAATAATAATAATAAGGTTCTGTGTACTGCTCTTCATATACTTTGAAACACTGACAAAGCTGCAAATTGTTTTAGGTCTCTGATTCTATACAGACTAGTGTATAATATATATAAGCTTTGATGAACTTTCTGTTTATCCTTCACATATAATAATAAAGAAAAATTAAAGCATACATGACATATTTACTTGCGGCTTTAATTGAAAATGAGATAACAATACAAATTCTCTGACACTATCTTTGCATTTTAACTTTGTTGGTTTGAAAATCATTTAACAAGCTGCTTTTAATCACCATTAATACTCTACCTTTTACTGCATCTTGTACTGTACTGAAAAGCAAAGCCTCATTACAGACAGCTGTACTCTGTGGTGATACGCTGTATGTAAATAAAACTGGCAGAATAAAGGAAGACAAAGAATGTGTAATTCATTTGTCTTTCAAGACCTCCACAGAGAAGACACAGCACCTGTTATCTTATTTAAATAACATTGAAAAATTTAATAGCTAGTGTCATGCTCAGTACAAAAAGATAAATGTCTACACATATCATCAAATATGATGAGAACACAGCTGACCTGATACATCCAGGAGTTGCAGCACAGCCTTACACAGAGAAAAGATTAGCTGCGCGACCACAGTGAGTGCCCAAGGTGAGGAATGCTCTCAAGAGATCCCAGCTCCCCTTCCAAAGCTTGTTACACCATGTATTGTTGCCCGGGAAGAAATTGTATTTGAAAATAAATAAATTTGTTTGGTCCTAAACCAAACCGATTGCTGACATGTATTTATATTCCGACACAATGCTCTTCTTTTCTGCCTCTTTCACTTTTTTATTGTCTCTTTAGATTAAAAGTTCACAGCATCTATCCAGAGAGGTTGTTTATTTCTTATAGAATAAGTAACTTAAGTAAAAGCAATCTTCTGCTTCTGAAACAATTTTCTCTAGCAGATGTTGTGCAGTATTTCTGTGTCCACAGATGTATGTTTTCATCAAAATAACAAAACCAAATTTGATATCAAATATCAAAATTTAATTTTTAACATATATGTTTAAAATACCATAATACTAGGCATTTTTTCAAAAGTTATATTCTCTTATATTTCCAGAAAATAGAATAATATTTTCAGGGCAAGTTTGTCCAACCTACATGTGCACCTAGACTTGATTCAGAAATTGAAGTGTCCCATGAAGAAACACTATAGAAGAGAAGCAGGGGTTCAGTTATGTCCAGTTGTGGAAGGGATTGATAAAGTGACTTTGGTAGATGCCAGGAATCCAGACAGCATCAAGCCGCCACATTTTGAAAAGGAGGCCCAAATGTATCCTGTCTTTTAGAGTGCAAGACTTAGAAGATTTTAGGTTTTTGCAGGAAAAGCCTGTTTTAGCCAGTGCCTAAAACCATAGATTTGCCATAACAAAGGAATGGTGAGTCACAGCAATACAGCTTGGAGAGAAGACAAACAATAGTTCCCACATGCAAGATAAATGTTTACACATTTAAACTTACATTTATGCTTGCTTGCTTGCTTAAGCCTCATAAGAAACACTTTGATATGGTAAAATGAATCATATAATCTGTTCAGTACTCAAAGCAGCCCACATTCTCATATCCCACTTGAAGTGGTTCCAAGTATGTGAAACAGATAAAAATTGGATACCTGAGGTGCATGCAGACAGCTCCCACAGCAGTGAGGAGGTTTTGCTTTTCACTGCATTCTCAGTGTGAAAGGAGTTCATAAGGATCTGCTGACAAGAAACCACTGCCAATGGACTTCAATGGTGTCTAAATGACAGCAGAGACCACAGCAACTGCAATGCAAATCTGTCTACTTATTTGAAAAAGGACTCCTTATCTCTGTTTCTATTTCCATTGCATGGATATTCTTATTTTTGTTAGTCTATAATGTGTAGAAAGGGCTATAATTAGTTTTAATTTTTCTAAAGGTTTTTCTTAGGTTTTTGAAACCTCCAGGTTATGACCTTCACTTTTTTTCAGGAAAAATTTCTGTTTCAAGACAAAGGGAAGTATTTCTGAAAGAAGACAATAGAATTGGTAGAACAAAACACAGCTGAAAAACTTGTTCATGGTGAAATTGACTGTTGACTCAATAAAATTCTTTTTATATCTCACAGCAAAGATTTTTTTATCCAGTTATTGAGTTATTTTTTCTCCTTAATGATGATATTGAATTAGCATTTTTTTACAATTTTGTGTATTGTTATTCTATACAAGGTACCAATCTAAATGAAGAAGAATAATACACAGTGACATATTCAAGGCCCACTAGAATTATTGAAACTTTTAACAAACCGGAAGTTATCACATACTTTATTTGAAACTCAGTCATTTATGATGCTGAAGAGCACAGGGCTAAGATGGAGTCCTGTGGAACCCCACTGGTGACAGGTGACCAGTCTGATGTCACCTCATTCACTATCACCCTTTGTGACCAACCCATGAGCCAGTTGCTCATCCCCCCCATGATGTGTTTATTCACATGTATGCTGCACATTTTGTACATACGGATACTGTGAGAGAGAACATCAAAAAGTGGACTGAAATCCAAAAGGATTTAATCCACTGGCTTCCCTTGATCAGCTAGGTGGATTAGCTTCTCACAAAAGGAAATCAGGTTTGACAAGCAGGACTTACCTCGCATGAGTCAACTGACTGTTACTGATGACTGTATTGTCTTCCAGATGTTTTTTAATACCTCCCAGAATTACCTTGACTATAACTTTACCAGGCACTGAAGTGTGACTGACAGGCCTGTAGTTTCCAGGGTCCCCCTTCTTGCCCTCCTCGAAAATCGGGAGAACATTCACCAGCTTTAAGACAGCTGGGACATCTCTAGATTCTGAATACTTCAAAAGTCATTGAGTGAGGCACTGACATTGACATCAGCCAGTTCTTTGAGTATTCTCAGCTGAACCCCATCAGGCTCCAAAAACTTACAGAGATCCAACTGAAGCAGCAGATCCCAAACAGGCTCAGAGTTAACCGGGAGCTGATCATTCTCACAGCCATGGTGCTCCAGCTCAGAGGGCTGGTATGCCATTGGTTCAGCATCTGTGCTGAAGAGGCAATGAAAACATTAAACACTTCTGCCTTATACATGTTCCTGTATGTGACCATCCGCATCCTGTAATGGGCTAATGCTGTTTCTGCACTATCTTTTGCTATTAATGTAATAAAATAAAAAAATGCTTTTTATTGTCATCCATAGCTCTTACCAGCTCACAGTTGAGCTTTGGTCCCACAAATTTTCTCCCTACAGTGACAGTAGCATCTCTGTATTCCTCCCATGTCACCTTACCTTGCTTCTGCTGGGCATACACTATCCTTTTTTGTCCTCAGCAGCAGCAGAAGACCCCCTGCTCAGACAAGATGGTCTTCTGCTTTCTCTGCTTGCCTTTTCACCTTTTGGAATTGCCTTAAGAAGTGGTATTTAGAAAGTGACCAGCATCTGAAACACTAATCTTAGAGAAATTAGGATTTTAGTTGAAAGTTGGAAGAAACTGGGCTTGAGATAGTTACCTGAAACTTAAATAATTGATTGCTTGTCAATTTTTGTTTGCTTAGCTGTGCTTGCAATGGGAAAGGATGAAACTAGTAGGTAGGTCCAAAGAACACAAACAATTGCTACCAGAAATTCATTCTTTGCAAAATTGGAGTTGCCCCAAAAGCCATTTGTATTGTCATTGATAGAAAAGGTTGAGAGTTCAGAGAGAGGAAGACTCACCTTTCTACCTCCTTTTAAGACCCCATCCCACAAAAACGACCCCTGATTTAATTAAAAAAGCCAACCATGCATGCTTAATAGCTATTCAAGCTAATTACCATAGGAAGCGAGGAATGGGAAGGGCTTTTTATGAATATGTATTTGTTTGAACCTTTTGTCACTAAATAGACCCTGTGATCACTGGTAATTTTGCAGTGTGTATTAGGGGACTACCCCACGCTGTTGCCCAGAGCTGAATAAACATACAGTTTCTAACTTCAAACTGTTAGAGGGTCTTTTGGCCGTCACAGTTGAGCATCAGTATTAGACCAATACTCATATTTTGGTAAATCACACCTTCAACAGAATTTTCCCAGGGAACTTTACTTACTAGTTTCCTAAGCAGTCAGAAGTCTGATCTCTTCATGTCTAGAGCTGAAGTTTGGCTGGAACTTTTCCTACTGTCAACACAGATTTTAAACTCAATTGGTGCGTGGTGGTTGTGGACAAGATGGCTGGAAATCACTAACTACAAGACTCTCAGTTAACAAGTAGAAAAACAAGGAGAGAGTCTTTCTTTCTTGGCCTGTGCTGGGGGTTGGTTTTTCCTTCCCTCTTTGCCTGTGAAATTTTTTCCCATTAACATGCTAAGAAGTACTGATGGCTAGGTCCTTGAGATGAGGCGGAAGGGAAACCTCCCTGGTTTTTTGGGAGTTGGTGAGGGGAGTCACCGTGAGATTAGAAGCAGGTAAAAGCAGAGTATGAGGCAGTTGACTCTTGACTTCAGAGGAGGAAGGTCTCTGTCGCCGCCACCATCCCAATGCCGGATGTTGTTGGACCCTGCCCCCTACCCTGCCAGGATGCCCTCCCACTTCATCTTGCTGTTTCCAAGAGTCCTCCCTCTCTCCTCCACCCCTTCCCATCTGGGACACAGCTGCCATTACCCCAGCATCCCTGCAGTTGCGCAGGGATCATCACACCTGCCCCACCCACTGGGAGCCACCAGCGCCCCCTGCTGTCTGTAACGGGAACTGCAGCAAAGGGGAATGTACCTGCGGCCAGTAAGGACTGTTACTGAGTTCCTGTTCTGTAACTTATTAATTCCATAGTTGTTGCTGTTTTATTTGCTTATTATACATACTAGTAAAGAACTGTTATTCCTATTCCCATATCTTTGCCATGTCTCCCTTAATTTCAAAATTATACTAATTCAGAGGGAGAGAATTTACTTTCTCTGTTTCAAGGGAGGTCCCTGCTTCCCGTAGCAGACACCTATCTCTCAAACCAGGATAGCCTATTCGAGTGAAAATATCACAAAGTTAATATCAAGATGTTTTAGGAACTTTCTGTGCTTGTTTCTGTCAGCTGTATGATGTTCCCAGTAAACATCCAGCAAGATGAAATAATTCATAATTATGCTTTATTGCCATATATATACATACACATACATATATATGAAACAGTACCCTGTGCCTGGCCCTGTCCCCAAATATCCTGCAGAGCTGGCCTGGGGTTCTGTATCATGTAGAACAGATGAGATATCAGAGGCTCTTAATCCCAGGGATGGTTACAGTAATTTCACGAATACAAGCCGCAGCAATTTGATAAAAATTTTGGTGGAAACCCGGAAGTGCGGCCAATATTCCGGGGCGGCTAATATATGAACAATATTCTAAAAGCTGCTAACACGGAAGTGAGAGCCTGCGGCAGCCCCAAGCCAAGCTGGAGCCCGGCCGGCCCCGGCAGAGGTGGGAAAGCCTGGCAGAGGCGAGGCCAGCAGTACGAGGTGGGGGGGCGGCAGAGCCTGAGCCAGCAGGGCGGGGCAGGGGGGGCAGCAGAGCCCGGGCCAGCATGGCGGGGGAGCCCGGCAGAAGCGGGGCTGGCAGTGCACGGGAGCCAAACTGCATGGGGGAGGATAGCAGAAGCAGGAAGCCTGGCGGTGCGGGGCTGCCCGGCGGTGGGGAGAAGCCTGGTAGAAGCAGGGCTGGCAGTGCACGGGAGCCAAACTGCATAGGAGAGGATAGCAGAAGCAGGAAGCCCGGCGGCGGGGAGAAGCCTGGTAGAAGCAGGGCTGGCAGTGCACGGGAGCCCAGGAGAACCGGGGCTAGCAGCGTTGGGGAGCCCGGCGGTGTGGCGGCCAGCAGTGCCGGCCAGGGCGAGCAAACATGGCAGCGGCGGTGAAGATGGGAACAGGGAGCCAGGGAGCCTGGCGGCGGCAGTGGCAGCAGCAGCACCACCCGGCCGGCCCAGCCGAGCCGCAGCGCCGAGCCGGGCCATCCACCCCTGTTGGCAACCATGAGCGGGTCGAGCCTGCCTGGCCCTGCCCCGAGCCAGTAAACCCCGCTATGCCGCGATCCTGTTACTAATTGGCCAATTTGTGAAAGCTGTGCACGGATTCTCGCTACGAACGAAAGTGCGGCTAATATTCGGGTGCGGTTTATTTATTGACAAAGCAACATTGTCAACGCACCGGAAGTGCGGCTTATACTCCGTGCGGCTTGTATTCGTGAAACTACTGTATTCTGTTTTATTCTTAGGCTTCCATGTGGGCAGAGCGGGAGAGGAGGAGGATAAAGAGGAAGTCCAAATTGAGGGCTCAGGTTTTTAAGGGTCAGGAAAGGGGAGGGGTCAGTCTTGGTTTCTTGCCAATCCCATCGCAGGGGTCAGTCCATTGGTCTTGCAGGGGTTACAGGGTTAAAGGGACATACCATTCTTAAAGCAGTAGGGTACTGGATTACAACATATATATACACATATATATGTATTTATATGTATTATTATGCATTTATACATTTTACTGATGTATGTCTGTGCAAATGTATACATATATGTATAGGTAAGCTGGGGACAATAGGAAATGAATGCAATAAAGGCAATAGTGGTTTGAGCTATCAGAGTGTCTCACAAACACTTCTGTTCATACCATGCTTTGTTTGAAAAGATTGTGGGTTATCCAAATTAAATTCAAATTTGTGAGTGACCCTGAAAGACATACAAAATCCCTTCAGTTCTAGATGCTTTAATGTTCCTTTAAAATACATTGAGCACTCATTTGGTTTCTAGTGAGAGAATAAATTGTCAGTAAAACACAAGCAAAAAATAAATTTAGAAAAGGGATTTTCCATCTCATTTTATGAGTTCATTTAAGACAAAAATGTAATATCAATGTCACCATAAAACAAGCTAAGTCAACAAAATATTTGCTTCAGGAATCATAGTCTTCTTGCTATACCTTAACAAGCTACAAAAGCATGTGGTCAGAAATGCAAATTTCATTGCATCCCATGCTGAACTTTCAGGCACTTCAAAATCAGTTTGTATGTTTGTAGTGTCTTAGTATAAGCCGGTTTTTATAAGCCAATATTTATTAGTCTGGCCAAAACCTATATCTTGGGACATCTTGGGACAATTACTGCAGGAAGAGTTGTAATGCTCTGACAAGACTGACTATTTATCTAAAATGAAAAAAGACTTGCACACATGCATACACACACTCACATAGATGAAGTGCTTAATGTAGTTAGCAACTAATATTTCTGTGATCAGTAAGTGTGGACTACTAGTCATATTAAAACACTAGTCTAAAGTACAAGATTTATTTATTTTCACCCATGATAGGGAAGAGCATTTGGGAAGTTTCTGTAATGGCTATTCTCAATTTCTTAAAAGACTTTTAAGCCAAAACTTTAAACACAAAAGACATTGATTTTTCAAAAATATTTTTTCCCCAAAATAAATTTTCCAGGAAAAGCCTGCCTGGGTATAAACATATAAATATAAATATAAATATAAATATAAATATAAATATAAATATAAATATAAATATAAATATAAATATAAATATAAATATAAATATAAATATAAATATAAATATAAATATAAATATAAATATAAATTAAATATAAATTAAATATATATAATTTTTATTCTGTGAAATTCTTCATTAAACTTCTAGGAAAAAGCAGAAAAGATATCTCACTTAAAGCTCATTTCTCACATGACTCAGTCTGAGTTGCATGACACTTGAAGTGAAATTACTCTGGGGTAACATCTCCTTGAACTTACCACTGCAGTACACAAAATTCAAAAAAAGTGTCCCTTCCCATGGTGACAAAGTCTACAGGCTGTAGTTGTGCTGTGTTAAACAATTCTATTCCAAAGTAAACATCTGACCTACTCTAAATTCTGTCTGGCAAAAAGAAGGCTCCACCATGGATGCACCATGGGTTGTCAATAATGTCTTCTCAATAGTATGCGATGTGGATTGCAGGGAGACTACCAACACTGAAAACAAAAAAGGACCAATTTTGGGGTTTTTTTTGTTTGTTTATGTATCCAAATAGTCTCCCTGTTTCCATCCTTGTTTCTTCAACTGGGTATCATTGCATAGAGTACAGGAGTCATCAATTTTTTTCATGCCTGTAGGATGTATCCATGAGGCTAAGGCTGACATTATAATTCTGTCATTCATGCATTATATACATGGCTAATTTGCATCAGACAAGTGCATTCATGAAATGATGCTATGTTTTCTTTTTGGATGTCTCATATATAAATACTGCTACAGAAAAGAGGTTGTTGGGTGGTAGGTTTCTTCAAGAAATTTTCTTTCCATTTGTTATAAATCTCTCCTGGTTTAGAGGACAGGTGTCTGCTAAGAAAGACAGGAGGCTTTCATTGAAATTGAAAATGTAAACTCAGTTCCTCCAAATAATAATGATTTTGAAATTAAGGGGCTCTCAGGCAAAGATATGGGAAATAGGAATAACAGTTCTTCACTAGGAAAATTAAAATAGAAATACGATATTACAAAAAACTAACCCATAACACTGACAGAGTCAGAATACAACCTGACACCCCATCAGTCAGGGTGTTGGTAGCAGTCCAATTGAATGATGGCTGGAGTGCTCCTGGAGTGACAGACGGGGTTCAGTTGAAGCACTGGTCCTGTAGAAGGGTACAGTTTTCCTCCAAAGGTCCTGTGATGATGTGGAAAGGTCCAGTTTTCTTCTGGAATCCAGTGGAAAAAAGGCTGCTTTGGTATTCCAAATCTTAGTTTCTATCTAGGTAGGAAATGCTTGGTTCCTCCCCCTGGGTGGAGAATTTCCCAATGGATGGATGTAATTTTATCAGTCCTACAGTGGGACTTATTGGGCCATTAGCAGACGATATCTTCCTCGAGGAAGGATGGTTTCTGGAAAAGATAAAGATGACTGCCCCACCTGGTTTTAACAAATGGCCCATTAGCAGAGAATATCTCCCATGGATATAAGGATTACTGCCCCACCTGTTTTCAGTAGATGGTGATAGAATACATGCTTTTGGTCACATCTTATATTGCAACCTAAGACACATGGAAATGCAAATAGAAATGGATTAAGGGAAAATGCCTTGGCATATTGTTGGAATGGTTTGGGGATGAGGAGGGAAGTGTTGTGGCTTAGGAAGTTTCTTCGCTGGATGTGAATCAGTTGTTGGCCAGCATGGAGAGGTGATGGTTGTGGTGTTTGGTGCTGGTCTTCTCCTGCCCAGGGGTTTGTGCTGCTGTGAAGTTTCCCCTTACTATGTATTGGTGAGAATGCAGCTTACAGTGAACTGCTGGTGGACTGGGACCCCCTGTGCAATACCCGCCCTTGCTGGGAAAGATTCCTACCATCTGCAATGGGTGTTTCCAAGGGAAAGGACTGGGCCCTCACCTCCACTCCCTCTCTCTTTTTGGAGAGCATGTCCTAGGTTCTGTTGGACTGGAACCTTGCTGGGACTGCCATCATCAGGGTGCCACACTTCCTGCCATTAACCACTGGGGGGCTCAGGGCTTGCGTTGGAACACATCCTGAAGCCTTGGGGGAGTCACTGTAGCCATGGGCTCACCAGGAGCCATCAGAGTCCCCTGCTTCATATGGTCGTAACGACACTAAAAAGGGGAAAGTGCCTGACAAGTGGGAAAGGGTTGATATTGGGTTTTCTTTTTTCTTTTAGTTGTTGTTGCTGCTGATGTTTTTCTGTTCGTCTTTACATATATATATACACCCAGACACACACATAGGAATTATTTATTTTCCCATATCTTTGCCTGAAAGCCCTGTAATTTCACATAACAATTTGGAGGGAGAGGGTTATCTTTTCCTTTCCAGGAAGTTTCCCGCCTTCTTTGGTCAACACCCATGTTTTAAACCAGGACCAAGGGTAAAGAAGTTTTCGAGCTTGAACAGGGGAGAATAAGTGTGCTAAGAAAGAACTATCTTTGGGAGCAAAGTGTTTGACAACCTGTTGCATAGTCCTGGCATTCCTATTCTCAAAAAAGTGTAGTAAACACTTCCATAGCATAAAGCTCACAAAAATTACTGTATATATTATATCATTGTTTCAGTACCCATTTTGACTCAAAGTGTATATTACTTTTGTAATGCATTTTATTTTTGGGAAAAAAGGGATGCCATAATTACTCAAGATATCTTGGCATTTGCAGACCTTAACTAATAAGTATTTCAGTACCTGAAATACCTCTTAGTTTGTATATGTCAAAAATATGAATTAAATGCTTAATCTGATACATACTCTTAAGAAGCGAATTGGTGCAAAACTAAAGTTAATGCAGCAAAAGAGCAATAGAGGAACTCAGGACTGCAGTCATTGCAAAGGACAAAAGGAGACAGTCACTGCTAATGAAAAAGAACATTTAGCTCCAATCAAACAGAAAGATAAGAAGTTTGCAATAACATCTCAATTCTAAATAGCCTCCACAAAATATGTACTTCCCATTTCTGCAGTCACATTGAATTAATAAGGTGGCCAGGTAGAAAAAGTCCTGTGTATAGTGAAGACTTACTTTTATGGAATTTTTTTTGCCATTATTTTCTCTCTTCAGTTAATCTATGTCAATCAGAATATTGACCACACCTTTTAAAATTATTCATTAACCACAGAAATTATATGTTCAGATAGAAATGTCATAGGAACACAAACATTTTGTTTTAAAGATTTTTAGAAATATCAATTTTTAAGAATATTTAATGGTTATACTTTAATATTACTTCAAAATCACCAATAAACATTTCAAATGATGGTAGTGAGTCAGTAGTTCACACGATAAAATCCAAAATGGTTCTCTCAATTTAGCACTGGCCTCTAGAGGTTTTCCTTTTCAGAAAACTAAGTCTTATTACAGAGGATATTAAAATTAGTCATTAAAGTTTAATTTGTTGAAAATCAACCCTGTCAATTTCATACATGCATTCAGATAAAACTTTTAAGTGAAACCAACCCAAACAAACAGCAAATAGATCTTGAAGCCTAAAATGGGACTTAGAAAAAGATCACATTAATTATGAAAAATATTTTCAATCAAACAATTTAAAAAGTAATATTGAATCAGTAAGTTTTATTTCTTCATCTGCACTTGAAGTGCAGTTTGTAAAACTATATTTCCATTTTGAATATAGAAGCCCTGAAGCTTTAGCTTTCCCAGGGGAAAAAAAAAAAATTTGTTTCTTCATGATATTGGCCTGATATTAAAAGAGAAAAAGGCACTAGTAGGAGGTGTAGCAATGAAAAATCAAATTCTGCGACAGTTTGTCCAGGAATAATGGGTGTTCTTTTTGAACCTTAAAACCAAGATGTTTTGATTTGTTTTTAAAATATAGTTTAATTTATATTCTTTTCTTCTGTTACGGATAAGGAATTATTATTCAAAAAGACAATACAATGCCTTCTGTTCTACAAGAGGAGAAGAAGCTAAATATGTTTGTATTCAATAAATTGATTGTTATTGATATAAATTCATGTATTTCCGAAGACTACTTAAAAACTATTTCAAGAATAGAAAATGTAGCTGAAAGTAATTGCTGCAAAATTATGTGAAAAATTAAATTTATTTTGCTCCTTTCTCTGTCTTGCACTCCATGCTTCTTTTCCACAACCACTAAAGTCTTTAAGTCTTTTTGGTTTTTTTTGTTAACAAGTGTCTTGGCTTAGGAAAAGTGTTCCCCAATTTAGTGCTCCTATTGACACAAATCAAGACATAAGCCATTTTGAAATAACAATGAAATAAATTAAGAACAAGCACAACAATATTAATAAAATGTGTACAAAACCGGTGTATGATTCACATGCGAAGAAAACTCACCACATGGGAACCTTCAATACGTGAGCCACCTCTGACTGGAGGAGACTCCCTCCTCCCCACCTCGGGAATGGCATGAGGTGGTACAGAATGATCTCTGTGTTCCAGACATGCCCCCTCCTGCCTACTGCAAAAAATTATCACTGTCCTGGCCCAAACCAGGACAGCAAGCATTTTCCACAGACCTAAAATTAAATGTTGAAGGAATTATTTGAAAGCAAACTTTATCTAAAATAAAGGCTTGATTTGGCTGGTTTTTGTGTTTTTCTACAACGCTTTGCCAGTGCGAAGGATGCTGGCATGTGACAATAACTTGCCCTCTCTCAGACCCTTTGTCCTCTATGGACTAGATGATTCTGTGGTCTCTTCCAGACAAAATCATTCTATGATTCCATGATAACCCTTCCCAACCAAAACACTAGATTGGAAAATATTTTTCAGTAATGTCGAAACAAAATCCCAATCCCAACTGCCCCCCTCACAAAAACCCTCCAAACCCAAAAAACCCAAACAAAAAAATCAAACAAACCAAACCCACTCCAGAACATGTAGCATCATAAAAGAAGAGTTTGAGTGTAGTCTAGCTTTGCAGAACCATAGTGGAAGAGTGAAAGACATAAGGAATTAGATTTGCACCTTAAGCCACATCAGCCAGTACAGCTTTACTAAGACTCTAGGGTATCAAAAAGTAGATATGAACATAGTGAAACTGTCAATTTTTATTTCCAAAATATGAACCAACCTTTGCTTTTGTCTTATAGTCCAATTATCTTTCATGGTGGGGTGGTAGCGAAGGTTTCTATGTGTGAAGGTTGTATGAAAAGACCTTAAAAGTTAAACTAAACTGATTTAACTTGTGGGTTTTTACAGCTGACCAGTCTCTCATTTTTATTCAAACTAAATTGATCAATCACACCCATTTCCAAGTACTCAAATCCATTCACATGTTCATATTACACTAAGTAAATATTTGCCAAGATCTTTGGTGTGTCTTACTTAACATAAAGCAAGCTCCTCAAAGCCAGAAATAGAGACTTCAGAATCCTACTGTTTTTAGGGGTACTTGAGGGGCACATATGATCATTTATGATTGGAAGAGCAGTGTAAGTTGCTAACTCCATATATAGTTCTATATAATATTTCAGAACTTGCTATAATGTACCACAATCCATTTCCACTGGAGAAAAACTGATTTTTTGGATGAATATAACATTCCACTTGAGAAATTTCTTCAAGTGGGATACTTTAATCACCTTAGAATATAGGGTCACAATGAAACTGAGAAGGAATTGGAGGTGGCAGTTTTAAATCAAAAAGTGTGATGGTCATATTCTGATAGAGACTTTAAAAAGGGCTTTTATTTTAGTTTTGCATTTAATTTACTTGAACATAAAAGTGCTAATGGACAGGTTTGTAGGTATGCTGGGATTAACCTAACTGGGAACTGTTCCACGAATTAAAAAAGAAAAATCCATGGGGTTTTTTTTTGTTGGTTTTTTTTTTTTTTTTGTCTTTTGTAACCTCACTGTAACATGAAAACCAACAAACAAGGAAACAAGCCTTGTAGGGAAAATTATGCTTGTTTCAATGCAGAATTAGTACTGGATTCCAGTATCAGAACAGGGTTAACCAGCTAGATAATCTGTTTCCCAGGTCCTGGTAAACACATGATGCCATCCCTGAAAGCATTGCAAGCAAGCAGAAACAACAAAAAAAATGCCTTATGTGTTTACAAAAGATGAACTTGAATTTGCCCATAAACAAGTGTAAAGTGCAGGACTCAGCCATTCAAACATGGTACAGTAATTTCGCGATTATAAGCCGCACTGAGTATAAGCCACGCTTCTGGGTTTCAGTAACTTTTTGGTTTTTTGTCCATATATAAGCCGCACTGGATTATAAGCCGCACGTTACAATACAGAGTGTGATAAAATCTATCTATTCTATCACCATCTGTTGAGGGTGGGGACAGTGATCCTTATCTCAATGGCAGATAATCTGCTAATGGGCCATCCATTGAAACCAGGCTGGGCATTGTTCTTTATCTTTTCACACCCCATCCTTCCTCCAGGGAGTCATTGTCTGCTAATGGCCCATTGAGTCCCACTGTGTAACTGATAAAATTACTGCATCCCATTGGAAGTTGCTCCAGCCAGGGGGAAGAGCCCAACATCTCTTACCAAGATAAAAACAGAGGTTTTGGGACACTAAGGGAGCCCCTTTCTCCACTGGACTCCAGAGGAAAACCGGATTTCTCCACATCACCACTGGACCTCCAGAGGGAAACTGCACCTTCTACAGGACCGCTGCTCCAACTGAGCCACATCTGTCACTGCAGGAGGATGCAGTCACCATTTAATGGGACTGCTACCAACACCCTACCTGACGGGGTGTCAGGTTGTACTCTGACTTTGTCAGGGTTTGCAGTTTGTTTCTTTGTAGTGTTGTATTTCTATTTTGATTTCCCTAGAAAAGAACTGTTATTCCTAATTTCCATATTTTTGCCTGAAAGCCCCTTGATTTCCAAATTATAATAATTTGGAGAGAGGGGGTTTACATTCTCCATTTCAAAGAGAAGTTCCTGCCTCTCTCAGCAGACACCTGTCCTCCAAACTAAAACAGCAACTTTTTGTTCTTTGTCCATATATAAGCCACACCTGATTATAAGCCACACTGTCCGTTCGGACCAAAATTTTAGTCAAAATGGTGCGGCTTATAATCGTGAAATTACTGTATTTAGAAATCTGAATTTTCCTTAATACTGACGTAGATTTTATCCAAGACTGGTCATCAGGTGCTTAATATATCCATCTGGTTGGAAGTCTAACTCTAACTGTTTCATTTCCTATGAAGGGCAACAGAAACAAATGAATGTGGATCCTGCAAGGAAGGGAAAGCTATCAATTTGGTTTTATTCCTTTCTTCCCATAATCTGGACAGTCTTTGTCAACCCACAGGGGACAAGATGTCCTCAAGGTTGTATATCTGCATGATAATCCTTTGCAACAAAACAAAATCAAACCAAACCCAACTAAACCAATCAACCAAAAAAAATCCACAACAACCAAAATAACAATAAAACAATACAAAATAAAGCAAACACCTCAAAACCCAAACCCACACACTGAAAAAAAAAAAAAAAAAAAAGTGCCACGGAGCATCTTGCTAATGGTACATTAGCAAAACAGTAAAACTTAACATTTCTCCATCTGCCTAGTGGGGTCCAGGCTGACCAAGAATTGTATACCATAAAAACCTACTTGCAAGAGGAAGACCTTAAATGTCAAAAGTTTTATAATGGTCTTATAAATATATATTAATACATCTGACTTGAAATATGTCATTTACTCTTTAAAAATATCTGAAATTCAAAAGTAAGAAACAACAGATGAATCAGAAATTAATAGAAACCCCACAAACAAAACCTCCAAAAACATTAATGAATTGTCTGTATGAACTGCAATAAAATAAAAAAAACTTGTATCACCTTCAGATGTTGAAAATATTTAAATTATTGCCTACACATGGTAGTTTTTATTATGGACCTTTTCTCCTTATTGCTAAGGCTAGGACCAGAAGAAACAATGATAAAATAGAAAGACAAATTATTTCTGACCTGTATGAAGAAAACATGGACCTCTGGAAAACTGTCAAGAAAAGATCCATTTGAATAAAAATTCTAGGTCAGTTTTTCTGCCTGGAGATCTGACTATAACTCATCTCTCCCTGTGTTTATTTCATTTTGGTCTGAATAAAAACATCAATTATAACTTTTTATTTCTTAATTTCGGTTCAGTATGAATGGCAATATTAGTACAATCCTGTTTTTCATAAAAACCTCAGCAATTAAAATAAATTTAAGGAAACCTTAAAGCCAAAAATGGCAGACAAGAAAACTGCACCAAAACATCACTACATAGTCTGTGGAAGAGAGTCATTGTAGAAATAAATACAAAAGGTAAAAGTATTGTGTATGTACTGATCTGACCTACTGCTATTTATACACATAATCATATAATTGTGTATTCAGATCAGGCTGTCAGACACAGGCAGCTTGTAGATGGACAAAAAGTTCGTGGTGTGCTCCTCCTTAGGGATTAATTTGAAAAGATGGACCAGAATCACCCTGGGGTGGGTGGGGAGTGGGGAAACCACAGGGTTTGGCTGCTTATTCACATAATCTCATTGTTAGAAAATATTTATTGAATGGAAAATTCAGCCTAACAACTCCGTTAAAAGCATTGACAATTATCATGCCTACAGAGTGGTGTGAGAAGAAAAAAGACCAAGCAATTTGCCTATTGTCAGAATTGGCAAAAGCAGTAGAAATGTACCAGAATCCTTCAGAAATCCTGTCCCTTACTTTTCTCCATGCTAGACAAGATGGATTAAGCATGACTCTAGGTTAGACTGCCTTCTAACTTCTGGGATTCAAGCAATGTGAAATACAGCAGGGCCATAATTCTTCCATGATTTTTCTACAAAATCAGGGATTTCTCTTAGTCACAGAATCATGGAATGGGTAAAGTTGGAAGGGACCACAGTGGGATCATCTGGTCTAACTTTCCTGCTCAAGCAGGGTCATCCTAGAGCATCTATTTTGATAACTATTTTTATTTATAATGTTTTTAATATAGTTACATTTCACCATGATCAGCCTTCCTTTACTCAAAGAAAAGCCGGGCTTGCTCTCAGACATCTGGGGAACTGCCCATCACACTGCATCAATGAACAGAACTGAGAAAGCACAGAGACATATTGCAAATATTTGCAAATATACAATCGCAGCTACAGCAAATTGGAAAATCAAAATGTGTCAGACTGAAAGAGAATTTTTACTTTCTTGATGAGGGATTTTTTTATCTATTATTTTTTTTTTATTTTGAAGCCTTGAAGCTTCTTGTTCTCTTCACCCAAGACCTGGGCCGTTTCTATACTTACTGTTCTCTTCTGTTGATATCTTAATAAGCAGGTATTTTGAGGCTCAATACACCTGAAGAATTTGAATAAAAGACTTTTAATCTTGAGATAATAATTAAAAAACTAACACATCCAGAATACTTCTGCCAAACATATCTCAAAAAATATTATGTTTTCACTAGGGCACTTTGTGCCTGTGCTTAATCCTAATTTAAAACACGTGTGAGGGAAATTGTGTTTACCAAGCACTAAGCATGAACTGCCTATCTCCCAGCAGGTGTGAACAGCCCCAAACAGTATGGTTCATTCTTCAGGATCTAGGAAATGGGATCGCAGTAAAAATAATTGAGTACTGTCTTTGCCTTTGAAATGATTTTTTCTTCACTTCAATGTCTTCCTGTCACAGATCTTCTATCTCATTTTCAAATGCAAAGCAGAGCTGTCTGGTAAGGTTTCCTCTTGAGAAGTTAAATCGCTCATTATTTTCAAGCTATTATGACTGCAAAGTACTGTTGAAAACTCACATGAACAACACACGTGTAGGTGGACAGATGGCACAAAAGTTCATTTCAAGTAGGAGTACAAACACATTGCATTTTTCTCTTACCCTCTGAAGGAGTAGGAAGAAGTAGGTCATCACCTCCCCTTCCTGGACACCATCTAATAAATTTTCTGCACAGGTGTCATGTTATTTCGCATTATTAAAAATGACTGCAGTTGGAGGCTTTAGCAGCACATTTTGGGGTTTGATCTATAAAAGTTCAGACGCAAGTCCAAAGGGCACTATGGAAACAGCCATAACATACGAGAGGCATAGAAGAATGAGGTGACAAGGAGAGGTAGCACAAAATCAAAATATTTTCTTTTCCTTCAGAGAAGTGCCTTACTTTTATTTATCAATTCTATCTGAAAATTTGTGATTTAAGGATCTAAAGAGCAGATTTATTTAACAAATGCTTCACTTATTCCCTCAACCAAACTTTCTTCATCTGACTACTATGAAAGTCTAGCAAAACTGATTTGCTAGACACAGTTTGCAATAAAATAGCTGGGGAATGTTTTCTCAAATTAAGTTAGTGGTGGCAATCTGAGAGAGATATAGGTAATGAAAATATTTATGAGTGTGCATGTGACAAAAAAAACCTTATGTGTTTTAAGTCAAACTTGCTATTCAATACTTTTTTGTCACATCAGATGTTTTTATACGAAAACATAGACTGTCCATGTATTCACCACATCTGGTGTCCCAGTTTGGGTTTTTAGTGAAAACATACAAGAATGTGACAAACTTTGATTGCTTAGCTAAAGTGAGTGACAGCTTCCTTCTAAGTGCCTAGACCTGATAGTGTGCACCAGTGCACAGGAACCCAAAATGAGGGTGTCAGCCAAGTGCAGCAGTGGCTCACGCTAATTTTCATCAGGAAATCCAATCTTCACATCCTGTTCACATAGGCACATAGAGCTGAGAGCTCTGGGTTATTCCAGAAAATTGTCAGAGCCTGACTCTTATTAAACCTCACTTTGGCTGACAAAATGCTGACAGTTACAGAGAAAAATGCCTATAATAATATACAGTGTGAAAATGTTAACCAGTAGGCAATGAGAAATCTTTAAAAAATATATACTGTTTGGAAACTAATATAACCTTCATAATATCAGTAGAAAATAGTATGTTAAATACGTAGAGAGAAAAGAAAATTGAGTAAGATTTTTTATGTTGGCTCTCTATAGTTAGCCCTCCTTTGTGAAGAAATTATACAGTTTAAGAAAACAGACCTGGAATTGATGGGTATAATAATAACATTATATATGTATATGTAAACACTAAAACATGAACTATCATTATAGGTATGTCCATTCTAAAATAAGCCTGGTTTTATAGAAAAATTATGTTTTTCCAGCAAAGAACAAGGTCAACTTCTTCTCATCTTTTCTTAAGTGTTGTTAGAAGATATTGGGAGCATGTTCTCCCTTTCTGGCAGGATTGAGGGTGAAGAATGAAGGTTCACTCCTCATGAGTGTGAAAGAGATGTTCATAATTTCTGTTAAAGGTAAGACCCTTAAAATTAAATTAAATGGGCAGAAAAAGTTTGTAATGAATTTTACCTTATTTAAAAAATAGTTGTTTTTTTTCCAGCTGGTAGAAAGGGTTGGAGAACCGATGTGTCCAAAATATTCTGACAGCCTGTTGAGTACTGTCTTACCAGAAAAAAAATTCGCATCATGCACATGACTCTGCCCAGTTCAGAAGGATCTTTAATAATTTTGAGGTGAGCTCCAGACTATTCCCTACACTCATTCATTTTCCATGCATAGGCATGGAAAAGGGAAGAGTATTCTCTTTAGAAGTCCTGAAAATTATATACAGTCTTAATTTCTGTAGTCTGGACCAGCATTCCCTTGTCACTGTTCTCACTCCCTTCCCATAACCAGCTGTCCACATCCCTGAGCATTTCAGCTTGAGCACCTGTACTATTGAATTTGTGTCAGAACTGCTTTGATCCCTGCCAACTACATGTCCTACACATGTTGATGCAGAGGACCAAAACAAGCTGTTCATAGAGCTGTGCAACTTGAGCATCTTTCCATCACAACTGTTGGCCACTGTCTGTTATACCTTCCAGAAAGAAGATTTAATTTACTAGGATTTAGTTATAAGGACTGTTTTCTTTTCTTCCTCAAAACATAACATCATAATCATAATAAAGGAAATTAGGAAATTGATTACAAATTGAATAAATTAATTTACCTTCCACAGCTCTAATCCTGATAAATTAAAGCAGTTTTCCTAAACCACTGTAGACCTACATATTGATAGATAATTTCTAACACTCTCTAGCAGTACTCCATCTGAGAAGGACAAGAAAGTGGTGGACACTACAGATATTTCTTCACTAAGTGCGCTCTCAACTTACTGGCTGCATTTCGTCTGTGAGATTAAGCATAATTCAATAAGCATCATGAAGAAGCCCCACAAAAGTGGATCAAAATAGACACTGTGGGGTGATGCACACAAATCCAAAGCATCTCTCAGACTTTGCAATTTGTACTATTCAGATTGTGGATAAATCTCATTTTCAAAAATAATTTTTTGCCTTTAAAGCAGGAGAAACATGCACAAATCTAAGTTAAATACTTTAAAATTAAATACTTTGAAATCCAGACATACATTCACCTCCACACTTTAAAGATGTTCCCTTTCTATGTCACAGTCATGCAGCAGACCTGGCTGTTGGATACTTTAGGGGCCCATAGTCACATTTTGCACTTGAGCCCAAATTTCAGTCTTCTGTGCATATGTTTTTCTTCCTCTCAAATTTTTCTGCAAATGACATATCCCTAGCAGTTGGTTATGTAATTGTATAAAGCAAATATACACCAACTCATCAGCTGGAAGCAACCAGGTCTCCTTCTGTTCTTCTTTTGCACTGCTTGGTCACAGGGTATCTAAGGCATCAATTTAAAACAGCCATGAAAAAAGCCAAATATAATCTGAAAATGTATTCTTGTTAGACTTTAGAGAATATTAATGATACTTCTCAAAGTGCTGGTGGTTTTGGCCTGGACTATTTTGTATAGTTCTGGTCATCCATTTCAAGACGGATTAATCCAAAGAGAATATGTGCAGAGAAGAGGTACTAGGACGATCAGAGAAAGAGAGAACCTCTTTAAAGAGGTTTCAATTAAATGGGTTTTAAGCTTAATTTTTTAAAAAAACAAAACAAAACAAAAATTGTTGAGTAGGGGGTGGGAGTGGGAAAGGTTTTGTACACACATCAGAAGCCAAGAGTAGAAGGAGAGAAAACAGAAGGAAAAATTATTTATCCTGTACAGGAATACAGGAATAATAGACATGAGATTAATTAGTCATAGATTAATTCAGGCTGACAGCAAATTTCCTAGCCATCACAGCAGCACAGTTAGGAACAGTTTTAAGTTACAACAGCAAGAGTGCCAACCTTCAAATAAGCTTGATGAAAGAGCTCCTTCACAGACTAGGCCTCATCAGTCAGTTTCTAGGCACATTTACCCAGTCCCTGATGAAGGACATGACCAGAGCTAAAGATACAAAGAAATTTCCCTTCTTATCCATATGTTTAGCACTTGTATGCTATGCTTAAAGTTAACATTTCAACAACCATGATCATTAGCTGTCAGGTCCCAAATATGAAATAAAAGTTCCCTATCAGAGTCTGCATTCTCTCTAGAAAAAAGTATGATGACCCCAAAAGAATATTCACAAGTGAGTAGAAATGTTATTTTTAGGTATGAATATAAATACATCAGCAAAAGACATTCCCCCATTCAAGTACTGATTATTGGACAGAAGCCCCACCCCCCCCCCAATAATACTACTGTTTATTTTTTACTTGAAATGAAAGAGAAAATGGAATCATAGGGCTTGAACTGATAAACTATGTTTCAAATTGCTCTGCTGTCAGTTCTTATGTATTTAAGTAACCAGGGAAAAGAAGGCTGAGAATAACAGACAGAACACAAATAAAAATTCTTTTAGCAAGATTAGTTAGATTATTTTATCCTTAAAACTTGTTGTTTTGTTGTTTGTTGGTTTGAGGTTTTTTCCGAGTCCCCAGCTAACGAAAAATTTCAAAGATATTACTTTGTAATCATCACTGAAAGTGTGTACTGTTTCAAAATTCATTTGGACAATTTGTTAGCTGATGCAGTTCAGATATAATGAAGATATCGCACTCACTAGATTGCATACTACACATGCAGAATTATGCAAATTACAGACATATCTGCCTAAGTTAAAATTTCACCATTAATTTTTTCCCCATGTGCCTTCTAATATTTTTTTTCATGTATGTTTTTGCTCCTTTTACTGATCTGCATCTACAGAGTTGATGTACAGTATTGTTACAATTTTTACATTTCTTTTTTTTTTTGCATCTCTTTTCAGAACTTTTTACTGTTTAGTTCAAAGAATCAAAACTCCTCTGGAATACAAAGCCAATACCGATACCATAGCTCTAGAGTAGGATACTCTGCTGTGAAAATACCCTCCAATGTTGACAGGGATTATATACGCATTAATGAAAGCCTGTTTAAAGCCTTGACTTAGACACAGTTCCTTAAAATTCATTTCACCAAACATGACGTTTAGGCTCCAAGTGCAATTATCAATAAGCTTACATATTAATTATGTAATTATTGAGGTTAAATATGTAATTCTTCAGATCACTGTAATTAACATACAGAAATGAGAAAATTTTGGTTTATTTTTGAAGCAGACAGCATTTCAGCAACAACGAGAGCCAAAGGCCAGTTTTACTTTCTGGAACAATGCATATTCTCTCCCATTCAATATCAAAACACGAAGCAAATTTCTTGATGCATGTTGAATATTCAATTCCCTCTTACAGTAGCTCTGTTCTTTATCATCCTGGAAAAGCCCACTGAATGCTCCCTAAAGTTTTAGGGGAGAGGTGAACTTTACCTGTCTTGTCGGAGTGAAGGACATCTGATCCTATTGCTTAATCTTTTGTCCAGACAAATGAGGATAAATGCTTTCCAATTTCTTCATCTGATTGCATTAAATGCTGAACTAGCTAATAATAATAATAATGATGATAATGATAATAATAATAATACTAATAATAATAATAATAATGCAAATATTCCATAGTTTCTTATTTAATAACATAAGTTATTTCACTCTGTGCATGGATGCACTCATGTGTAGAACATTCATCTGTTGTGATTTGTGCTGCATGCACGAGCAAGTCTGCAAACTTTTTGGATAGCTGCACATTTAGGCAAAAGGCTCTAGGTTTGGAACAATAGGTGGGAAAAGAGAAAACAACAGAAAAGAGCAATGGATCAAGACAACAACAGAAAGTTAGGAGAAAAACTACAAGTGTTAAAAGAAGTAACTCTTTCATCACGGTATAAAATACTCATGTGAATAGTAAGAATTTATTCTTTTAACAGTAAAACCTAGCAGCAGACCACTAAATTCTGTTACTCACAGGATATCTTTGAAGGTGTTTGCTTAGCTGACATGGGATAGCTGTTTGGCATGATACCTGCCTTAGCAAATACACACAACTTATCATGTTTTCTGATTCTCTGCGTATGAATGACCCCTGTTACCTCATGACCTCTTCATACACAGTCCAGGATTTACTGTTCTGTCATGATATCATAGATATACCTTGCAGCCTGCTTTGAGAGGTTGTTTACAGAAATCATTATGTAGAAAAATTAATGGGTGACTCAGCCAGACAGATTTGGTGTTGGATTTCTTGGCATTGGGCTGTGGAGAAATTTCTTCTTAGAATGCAAAGCTTGAATATGAGTCTCAAAGATAAACGATAGTGAATCCAGCCTCCAAACTTCTCTTTTACTGGGAATCACAGAAGTTTTCTATCTTTGTAACCACATTTCTACCTTGTAGTTTTGCTTTGCTTGTTTCATTCCTCTCCTCAGTCTATTTCTCATTTAACCTCCCTGGATCTTTTTCAGGACAGTTTTCATCTTGCATCTTCTCTAAATAATTTTGCCACTGCTGCGGGATGTTTTTTTGTAGTAGTAGGTGCTAAAACATCTTATTGGGTTGCAGCTGGCAGAGGTAACGGGGGACTATCTTATGTTAACTGCTGTGCAGGGCACCTTTAAATGAACACAAAATTATTCTCAAAAATGGGGTCAGTGATATGTACAATAGGAAAGCAGGAATATCATTCCCAAAAGGTGCTTACATATGTGTGTGTAATGACCAAATTAGTGAGAAATACCTTTGCCCAAACTAAGAGACCATATGCCAAAATCAATAATACAGACTTCATTTAACAAGGAATGTTATGGAGAAAGAAAAAAATAAAAAGTGTTTGTACATGGGGAAGAGAGAGAGTGTGTGTGATCAAGCAGAAGACAATCACTACCCATAGATCTAGTGGTGTCCCCTTGGTCCTTCTTCACCCTTCACCTTCTCAGTGGTGCAGATCTCAAGGTAATTCAAAACTTTTTATTATTTATACTTTTTGGCAAAAAACAGAATTAATTTTTATTGCCTACAGACTTCTCCTGTGCTGCTGGTTAAATTGTTTTCTTGCTTCTAAGGCTAATCAGTCTCATGCTTATTCTTTCAACTCCTATGTGTTGGTAGGTTTCTTGGATCAGTGGATTGTAATGTCCCCTGACTTTTACCCTGTCAGATCTGATTTCAGCAGTTTCTGAGTTGGCCTTCCTTGTAGCCCATAAATTCTGCATCTTTTGTGTCCATTACCAGTGGTACACTCGTCTCCCCAAATTTTGTTAACCTTTCCCTTGGTCTCAGATAATAGTATACCTTTATTTTATGTCAAGTTCCCACTGTGGTGGCATACAGTCAAAGCTGCAAGTATCCATGGAGTCATATTTCAAAGGAGGTGTTAAATAGTGATTTGTGGCCACAGATATCATCTGTCCTATAATTTGGTATGACCTTTGACTGGAGATATGTTTAGGAGCTTCTTTGCACAGTTTGTCACAGTGGGAATTTTTTTTCTGGATGCACTACCCAGGAAAAGTTATCCAGATCTTGCCTACTCCAACCCTGAAGATAATATCTATCACTCTGTTCTGAGTTTATCTCATGGCAAAGATCTTCCGTGGCCTTAGCAGTGTTTGAGACAAGGCAACTGCACTCTTAAAGTCCTTACCGAGTGTAGGTGTAAACACAGCCTCCCTGACTCAGAGAGAATGGGACTGAGGTTTTATGAAGTTCTGGTCTATTAGCAGATAAACTGGTAGCTATCAGAAGATTGAGATCATAAGGAAGAAAGAGCACCTTTATTTGTGCACCCTAAAGAGCAGAGACCAACTGGTTTTCCCAAGAGGCCCCCCTACCACCTACTGAATAGCCACTTACTTTCTCAGCTGTGCCCAAAACTACAGAAATTTCTTATGCCTTATTCAATGGGGACATAAGAGAGCTTCTTTTTCAAGCCACACTGTGCTGATGTTAAAAAATTACACTGATTTTTCTCAGTATACGCAGTGTCAAGGATCAGCCTTTCTGTCCAAGCTGTCCTGTGCAGGGTACAAGTGAGATCACAGGTACCAGGGTGATGTCCCAGGTGCTGGGATTGGGATACAATGGACTTTCTGTTGGCTTTCTGATTCTTACCAGGCACTGTTTGTTGCCAGACAAAGAGCTACCAGACATACCCTGGGATTTTATTCACCATCTGAGGTGTTTATTTTTATGATTTAAAAGAAGCTAATGAATCCTACCTAATGAATCCATTTATTACCAATATCTAAATCACCTGTCATTGAATCAAACCAGCTTTATACATTTTTGGAAATCAGAGGTGATGCCTTTTGACAGTAGTTTTCTAGAGATATAAATGCATTATAATAAAGCTGTGGGTTATTTGCAGATATTACTTCGTTTGGCTTGCAACTTACGCTTTTGCGCCTGCATCTATGCATTTGTGCCTTTTTACCTTTTGAGGACCTACAATGCAACTCTGAATGCCAAGGCACACACACTTTCCTATGCATAATGTCCTACCAACAATTAAACACTCATTTATAAACATTGTGTAAGAAGCTACTTATGATTTATATTGAGGCATGAAAAGAAGAAATAGAGTGAGGTGAAGATACAGGAAAAAAAATCATTGATGGAGACATGGTAGGGCAGAACAAGACAGCTTTTGACTTAAAAATATCCTTAGGCAACCATATCCTGAAGTACAGAAAAATACAAAATATTTAGGATACCATGTACAATATAATGAGTGTTTAGTGGGGTGTTTTTTTGGTTTTTTTTTTTGGTTTTTTGTGGTTGACCAGTTTTCCCATTACTAGTTTGAAGGAAAGTAAAAAGGGGAGAAGCCTAGAGACTCTTCTCAGAAACTGAATCAGGGTCTTTCATTGATTTTCCATAGTTCACGGCTCTGTGAATCCCAAAAAGAAACAATCAAAAAAAGCAGTATCATGGAATTTCAAGCACCTGGCTGATTTAAATTAATCTAGCTAAAAAATCAAAACATGTACTGCGAAAAGTAATGGTGACATTTTTGCTGACATCCTGATCTCTCTCTTTAAGTGTTTATGCCCTTGGTCATTGCTCATACTCTGAATTATTTTCTGTGCTAACTTCAACATTTTCACACAAATAGCAAATTTAAATAAACAGTGCATTTCCATTGAAGCTACATAACCATGAAAAACAAATTGCAAAATTTTCCAATTTTACTGAAAATAAGCTGCCTTCTGGGAACAAGATACAGTCAAAGAATAAAGAATGATACTTGTTGTTTTTTTTTCAAGATATAGAATGACCAAAGGCAGTTTAATGTAACAGAAATTGTACAGCTCTTCCTTTTTTTCTTGTGCAGACAATACCGTTGAACAGTTTTTACAAACAGTTTTAACTCAATTGATACTTTAAATATTATAATATGCATCATCTATAAATTAAAATAATATCTATATATGGCACAAAGTATGCTAAGAAAGAGAGTGTCTTGAACATTCCAAAGATGGAATAGGTTGCGTTCTCTTGTAATTTAATATACAAGAAATGCCTTTTACATGTTTATAGAATAACTTCATTATCAGTTACATAAAGCTTTTGCTAACATTACTACTTTAATTTCTAAGCACATATGGATATATATGTATGAATACTCTTTATAAAATATTTATGCAACTGTGTATTTAGAAATGAACTACTCTTTAGCAAATGAGTGTTAGTAAGCCTGTTAGTTCTTCTATGGTTATTTGTATTTACAGTAATTTCACGAATACAAGCCGCAGCAATTTGACAAAAATTTTGGTGGAAACCCGGAAGTGCGGCTAATAGTCGGGGGCGGCTAATATGTGAATAATTTTCTGACATTTACAACCCCAGACGTGCCAGCCAGGGCGCCGAGCCAAGCACCTGCCAGTAAAAGTCGGCATTCCGCGATTGTTACAGTGTTACTGTGTTGCCCTGGCTCCCTGCAGGCAGCATGGGGGGCGGGGAGAGAGGCGGGAGAGCTCTCTTTCCTCCTCTGCCGCAGCCCAGGGGAGGAGGGGTGGGGGGGCGCGCCGCCATTGCCACAGCTCGGGGAGGAGGTGGGGTGCTTTGTCCGCCATTGCCGCCGCCGGCGTCACGGGTGCGGGAAAGCTCCGTCCCTGCCCGCCGCCAGCGCCATGGGCGCGGGAAAGCTCCTTCCCCCTCCGCCGCCGCTGCCGTAGGAGCGGGGGAAGCTCCGTCCCTGCCTGCCACCTCGGGGCAGCGCCGACCCGGGGTGACCGAGCCCAGTGGCAGTGGCGGGTGGCCCCGAGCGGCAGCACCGGACTGGGCCACCTGGCCCCGTCAGCAGCCCCTAGCGGGCCGAGCCTGCACAGCCTTAGCTCAGCCAGTAAACCCCGCCCTCCCGCGGTTCTGTTACTACTTGCACGCGGGTCCTCTCTGCGAACGACAGAGCGGCTTATATTCAGGTGCGGCTTATTTATGGACAAAAACTGAAATACAGTAAATTCACGAATACAAGCCGCACTGAATATAAGCCGCATCTCTGGGTGTTGGCAAACATTTTGGTTTTTGTCCATAGATAAGCCGCACACGAATATAAGCCGCTCTGTCGTTCGCAGCGAGGACCCGCGCGCAATTATTAACAGAACCGCGGGAGGGCGGGGTTTACTGGCTGAGCTAAGGCTGTGCAGGCTCGGCCCGCTAGGGGCCGCTGACAGGGCCAGATGGTCCAGCACGGTGCTGCAGCTCGGGGCCGGCCGCTGCTGCCACTGGGCTCGGTCACCCCGGGTCGGCGCTGCCCTGCGGTGGCAGGCAGGGACGGAGCTTCCCCTGCTCCTACGGCAGCGGCGGCGGGCGGGGACGGAGTTTCCCCGCTCCTGCCGCGGCGGCGGCGGGCGGGGACAAAGCACCCCATCGGCTCCCCGAGCCGCGGCAATGGCTGCGCGGGGCTCCCGTCGGCTCCCCGGGCCACAGCAATGGCTTGCGCGGGGCTCCTGTCGGCTCCCCGAGCCGCAGCAATGGCTGCGCACGCTTCCCCCCCCTCCTTGGGCCGCAGCAATGGCAGTGCGGGGCTCCCGTCGGCTCCCCGAGCCGCAGCAATGGCTGCGCACGCTTCCCCCCCCCACTCCTCGGGCCGCAGCAATGGCAGCGCGGGGCTCCCGTCGGCTCCCCGAGCCGCAGCAATGGCTGCGCACGCTTCCCCCCCCCTCCCCGGGCCACGGCAATGGCTGCGCGGGGCTCCCGTCGGCTCCCCGGGCCACAGCAATGGCTTCCGCGGGGCTCCCGTCGGCTCCCCGAGCCGCAGCAATGGCGGCGCCGGCTTCCCCCCCCCCTCCCCGGGCCGCAGCAATGGCGGCGCGCGCTTCCCCCCCCCTCCCCGGGCCACAGCAATGGCGGCGCGGGCTTCCCCCCCCCTCCCCGGGCCGCGGTAGGGGCGGCCCGGGTCCCCCCTCTCCTCCCCAGGCTGCGGCAATGGCAGCGCCGGGCCCCCCCCCGTCTCTCCCCTGGGCTGTGGCAGAGGAGGAAAGAGAGCTCTCCCGCCTCTCTCCCCGCCCCCCGTGCTGCCTACAGGGAGCCAGGCTCCACCCGCGGTGCAACAAAGTAGCGATTTGTAACAATCGCAAAATGCCGACTTTGCAGCTGCTCGGCTCAGCACTCTGGCAGGCACTTCTGAGGTTGTATTAGCCGCTCCTGATTATTAGCCGCATTTCCGGTTTAGGAGCAAAATCTTAGTCAAATTGGTGCGGCTTGTATTCGTGAAATTACTGTATTTACCAACACCCAGAGATGCGGCTTATACTCAGTGCGGCTTGTATTCGTGAATTTACTGTAATTTTCTACCTGCTATAATAAAAAAATTAAATGATATGGCAAACAGCTAGTGATTTCTCTACAGGGCTTATCACATTGCTTTATTATCACAGCATACAGATCATCAAGCAGCTGAGGTTATCTTCCAAGAAAAAATAACCATAAGTAACTGTAACTTCCTTCTCAAATTCCTGACTGGCCCAAATACTAAAAGCCAGTGATGTGTAGGAATTAAAAAAAAAAAAAAAAGAAAAAAAAAAAAAAAAAAAAAAAAAGAAAATCCCTCAGAACTCCTTCCCTGATAAATAATGGGAAAGTTTGACAGATCAGAATGATATGAGGCAGCCTAAAACATTTGGCACAATGTGTGTCTGGCATACAGAGACTACTTGTCAAATGCCTATGACTCCATACAGCAGCTAGGGACCCTATGGAGCAGCAGATGGACCATTAAGGTAGTATTAATGTAGGTGCCATCAGTTTTCGTTTCTGACTGGGACATACTCTTTAGAACTATGAGCAGCTGCTGCCATTTATTGTGACAGCTTCCTGCTAAGTTTTGCCAACTGGCACAATCTGACTCTTTGTACCTGAGCTATTAAATGTGTGACTTCCACAATTTTATTCCTCCAGAGAACTCTTTTAATAATCTTCTGAAAAAGGAATAAGGCATTTATCATCAAAGTGAATACACATACCATATAGTTCTATTGTCCTTTCAACTGCTGTGGATTTTACACCAGGAGTAAGCATAAGCAAGCCTGCTATGCCTTACCCAATGCCTGAAATAGGCAAGACTGCTGAGCTCTTGCACTACCTTTAAATGCATTTCAACTAGTGTTTTTGATTTAGCTTACCTTTGTGGAGGAAAAAAACCCAAAAAAGAAAAAAAAGAGAGGAAACATATTTCATTTCATTAATACACAGAAAGGAAAGCATTTTCTTTTTAACTGGCTCTTTCTGTCAATGTGTGTGGGTCATATTATAATTATTAATTATTTTTTAACACCTTCTGGTCAACTTAATATTTAAACAGCAAAGTTGTCCATCCTTGTAATGTCTCTTCTGCATAGCAGGAATACTGTATTATAAATCATAAGTGATCATGTATTTGCTATCGCTTGCACTATAGTTTTCTACAAAATATGCAACAATACTACTGGTAGAAAAAACCCACCCTGTTGTATATGTCTTTGATCCAGCTAGACTTCTAGGGATGCATAATTTCATTTGATTGTGCCAAACAAGAAAGCTAACACTACAGCACAGCATAAGGTTTGACATACAATAAAAACTGCAGCTAGTCATTATAAAAAAATGGCTGGCAGACATTCATTATGCTGAGTTAACACTCTTCTGTTTCAAGTCTTCCGGCAATTGAACTAATAATGTGTTTATGGAATTCTATTGCATAATTTAGTCGCTTGATGCTGTACTAACCAAGTATACATGTGTAATGTCCCCCCGCAAAAATCTATATGAGTCAAAAAAACCCATTTAAAAATTCCTGTGTCGATATGTGTAATGTATACCCCACTATTGAAGATACATAGGATAAAAATGTGGAGCTTGCATATATTGGGAAAATAATAAATCAAACACAACTAATTATTAATAGAAATCTTTTACATGAAGAGAAAATATTTGAAATAATATTAGCAGTTCCAGTAGAAACTTAAGTCCTGAATATTGCAATTATTTCATTTCCAGTTTAACTTAACTTTTACATGTAGTACAAGTCACACATATAGACTTACTATATTAGAATTCTCTCAGTTGTATTTTTTTGTAGTATTATACATTTTTTGAGTGAAGCTTACCGTAAAATTGTCATTCTTTTGATACATGTTTGAACCTAAGCAATTGTCCAGCGTTCAGAATAATACTGTTCTAGGAAATTAGGATTATGCAGAGTAATTCATATGCATATATAATAATATCAATCCTAAGAACTCAGAAAGAATCTCACTATTTACTAGGATTAAGGATTTACACTCTGATTTTAATGGTTTACCCAGCATAAATAGCAGTAATATGCTTAAATATCATCAGATAATGACCCTAAGGGTTATGAAACAGAAAAGCATCTTTGTTCAAAAAAGACCTTTATCATATACTCAGTTTCAAAAGCCTGCTCAAGATCTACTGCAATAAACATGCTTCTTAAAAAACAAATGAACCAATCAAGTAAACAAATAAGAAAATAAGTCAAGTTTACAAAGAACAGCTTCCATACATGCTGTTCTGAATGAAAGCCTGGGGTGGGAGGTGGTCGGGAGGGAAGGAGAAATGGAGGCAGAGGAGAGAGGGGAGGTAAATGTCTGTGGGGACTTACATGCAATGAGTACATAGATATCAAGAATACTTACCTTACCTAGCTAAGAATGAGTTAAATTGAATTATACATAATATTCTACTTCAGGTTAGCAAATGGCCATTCAATCTTTAAGCATTTAATGTAGCAAATAACTCACATGTATGACAAAATGTTCATACAGTATCACAATAATAATTCCTGGCCTTACTAATTGTACTTAAAATAGCCCTTCATGAGTAGTATTACCAAAAATGCACTAATTGACCCACGTGCCACTGAATAATACCTGGGATTTTTCCTTCTGTTTTTTTCTATAAAGTGTACAAATAAATAGTATATGTATTTGCAAGAACAAATCCATAAATAGAAAATGTAGTTCAAGAATCTTGATTTGATAAGTATCCCTTTGAGACTATGAGCTTAATTATGTGGAAACAGAGAAAGACTCAGAGTTTTCTGAAGCTATCACTGACACTGAGAAGTTGTGTACAGTAATTTCACGAATACAAGCCGCAGCAATTTGACAAAAATTTTGGTGGAAACCCGGAAGTGCGGCTAATAGTCGGGTGCGGCTAATATATTAATAATTTTCTGACATTTACAACCCCAGACGTGCCAACCAGAGTGCCGAGCCAAGCACCGGCCAGTAAAAGCCGGCATTTCGCAATTGTTACAGTGTTACCGTGTTGCCCTGGCTCCCTGCAGGCAGCACGGGGGGTGGGGAGAGAGGCGGGAGAGCTCTCTTTCCTCCTCTGCTGCAGCCCAGGGGAGGAGGGGGGGGGGGCGCCACCATTGCCGCGGCCCGGGGAGGGGGGGGGGGGGCGGGGGCGGGGGGCGCCGCCATTGCCGCGGCCCCGGGAGCCGACGGGGGGGGGGCGCCGCCATTGCCGCGGCTCGGGGAGGATGCGGGGGGGCCGCGCCGCCATTGCCGCGGCCCGGGGAGCCGACGGGGGGGAAGTGCCGCCATTGCCGCGGCTCGGGGAGGACGCGGGGGGGCCGCGCCGCCATTGCCGCGGCCCGGGGAGCCGACGGGGGGGGGCACCGCCATTGCTGCGGCTCCGGGAGCCGACGGGAGCCCTGCGCAGCCATTGCCTCGGCCCAGGGAGCCGGCGGGAGCCCCGTGCCGCCATTGCTGCGGCCTGGGGGGGGCGGGAAGTGCGTGCCACCATTGCCGCGGCTCGGGGAGGAGGCGGGGTGCTTTGTCCGCGCCCGCCGCCGGCGCCATGGGCGCGGGAAAACTCCGTCCCCGCCCGCCGCCGCTGCCGTAGGAGCGGGGGAAGCTCCGTCCCTGCCTGCCACCGCGGGGCAGCGCCGACCCGGGGTGACCGAGCCCAGTGGTAGCGGCGGCCGGCCCTGAGCGGCAGCACCGGGCTGGGCCACCTGGCCCCGTCAGCGGCCCCTAGCGGGCCGAGCCTGCACAGCCTTAGCTCAGCCAGTGAACCCCGCCCTCCCGCGGTTCTGTTACTACTTGCACGCGGGTCCTCGCTGCGAACGACAGAGTGGCTTATATTCGTGTGCGGCTTATCTATGGACCAAAACCGAAATATTTGCCAACACCCAGAGGTGCCGCTTATACTCAGTGCGGCTTGTATTCGTGAATTTACTGTATATGAAAGCGATTATTCCAGAAATATTGCAACATAAACTGTATAGAATCATTTGGGTAAGAAAGATTTAATGTCATTGAGTCTTTAGCTAATCCATTTAAAATCCTTTTTATATACTCAACATGGCAAAGTAATGGAACATGAATTGTTTGTAAACTTTCTACAGCTTATATAGAAATTATTTTTCTACATGATTACCACAGTTTTTACACCCTATGCTGTACTCTAGTACTCTATAAACTAAGCACGAGGATAAAAATGGCTCCATGTATGAGTTCAACTCAGATTTTGAACCCAAGCAGTAAAACACTTCCAGGTTAAAAAATTGGCTCAATTACAGAGAATTTTTTGTTGCAAGGACAAATATGTAAAGTCTCATTTCAGACCCAAAAGAGTCCAGTAGAGTTTTAGAATTTCAGAATTTCTAGACAGCATTACTTTCTCAAGTATAGAAGTGAATATTTGAGTCAAGTTTTGTCTTGTTTCTTACTGAGCATCAGATCAAATTAATGCTGCATTATTTACCAAGATTTTAACGTGAAGAAGAGATTTTTAGTCTATTAATTTAGACAACTGCTTAACATGTGACTCATGATTGAGAGTGGAAGGAGAAGAATAGAAATTGTTCTTAATTTAGGAAATACTACTCCTCAAAATTTTAGCTGATTGTAAAGTGTTCAAAACAAAAATAGTTGAAAACTAGATGTTCCACCCAAAATTCAAAGTCAGTCCTAAATTTTCGATATATTAAAATGCTTTTTCCTTAATAATAATCTGCATAAATATTCCATTGTACATGACAATATAAAAAAATAATGTGTATCAGCAGAAACATTTAGAAACATTATGAAAAAAAAGAAGGTATGTATATATGTATGGGCAAAAATGCTTTCCTCATTTTACCCTCCTTTTTAATTATTTTTTTACTTAGGAGTCTGAATATAGTGTTATGTTTAATTTTTGAAATTAAGATTACCTCTCGCATAGTCTTTCAATTATGCTAAACTTATATCTCAATTTAATTCTCTGAGTAAAAACAATGTGTTAAATTATGACCACAAATGGTCTGTATTGACACCCTGTCTTGGTTTAGGGGACAGTATTGCCAGAAAAAAAAAAGGCAAAAACTTTTTTCCCAAAATGGAGAGTGAAAATTCCCTCCCTCCCAGTTTACTATAATTTGGAAATTAAGGGTTTCTCAGGCAAAAGGTATGGGTTTAGGAATAACAGTTCTTTACTGATATATCTACAAGACAAAACATCAGCTACGAACAGATCAGTGACAAAACAGAACGAAACTCAGTCTCAGTCTTTTGTCCAGTCAGACGCTCTTTCTCCTCCGCACGGTCCTGGTTGAGCGGGGGCGGAGTGGCCTTCTCTCTTCTCTCAGTCACGGCAACTTCAGGAGTAGGCAGGCGGCAGCGGCAGGGGGTCCCAGGTGGGAGAAGGGTGAAGAAAAAAAAAAACCCTCCGCTCACCGTTTGTGTCCCGGGTCTCAGCACTGTTTTCAGAAGCAGGAAGTTGTAGCAGTGTCGGAGTGCAGGGTAGATTCCACCGAGGAGAAAAAGAAGTTCTCTCCTCCATGTTCGGGCCAGCAAGCCCGAGGGCCCCTCATAAGGACAAAGCAACTTACAGCTATTCATCCACACCCCCTCTTTTTTCTTGAGTAATTAGAAAGCACGGTGTTTCCCAGCCAGGTTCCTTTAACATCCTCATGGGAAAAATTTTCTCCACTGAGGGAAAAAGTCCCCGAACCCCCAACACACCCATATCAGCAATTCCCACCACAGAAGGCAAGAACTCAGTTGTGAGTGGGACAAAAGGATCTGGAATTTCTAGCTCAAAAGTTGAAAAATATGGGTGAAGTGGTGAGAAAAATCTCTACATATAAGTACAAAAATGGGTCACACTTAAGAGTTCCAGCCAGACCATTAGCCGGTGACCAAAAACAGGTCTGAGGAAAAAGGGAAAGCATGTAATATTTCCTTCAGCAAACTTTAATAGAAGTTTCAATATGGAGAACATCAGAGACAGAACTGTCATAGAGCCTTTAATAAAAATTTTGCTCATTAATTGTGCTATTGTTTTTTAGCCTGGAAAATTGCTGTACTGACAATGTATTCCACCTTTGATTTTACTTTTTTTAGGTGTTAGCTGCTAATTTAAAGTCCCTGTTTAAAGGGACAGTATTACCAGGAAAAGGAAATTCAGGAACTCTCGGCACAAAAAAAAAGGTATAGGTTGGGAATAACAGTTCTTTACTGATATATTTATAAGACAAACAAAAACAGTATCAACTATATGAAAGAAAAAAAAACAGTGACAGAACAGAACGGAATTCAGTCCCAGTCCCTTTTTTCAGTCACCGATGGCTCTCCGATGGAGCAGGGCAGGCAGCCTCTCAGTCGCAGCTGCTGCAGGAGCAGGGGGCGAGGTGGCCTCCCCACCCCAGGTGGAAGAAAGGGTGAGGAAGGAACTCTGCTCACCGTGGGCATCCCAGTTCCCAGTTGTTCAGAGGAAGTATGAAGCTTTAGCAGTCCAAATCCAAGAAGCCTGATCCCAACAGGAGAAAAAGAACCTCTCTCCTTGAGTTCGGCCGGCGAGCTGTAAGAGTTCTCCTACCCCCAGTGTCCTCTTACTTGCTGAAAAACAAAAGCAGGGCTCCACCTTTCCCTAATGGAGCCATCAGGTTGCTTCAGTCATTCCTTTGTCTCCAGCTCTTAACGGCTAATAGGAGAGCCATCCCGGCTAGCTTAACATAATAATGGGAAAAATTTCTAAACCTCGCCAACCCACAACATTTAATTAACTTACTGCCTGTTTGTATACTTATAAAAAATTTGGGCATTAAATTTCTTTTTATCATACCATTTATGCTTCTGTCATGTCTTGAATGCCCCAAAAAGAAGAAGATGAATCCAAGAAATGAGTGAATAAAAAAAAAGTAGAACTATTAATATTAAGATGTGTGACCTGTGGCCCAGATGACCACACAATCAGCACCAAGACAAACACAGAAATAGGAACTTATGCTTATGTGGGAAATGGACAGGACAGCCCTTAAAAACAGCCCATACACACAGCAAACCATATTGATCAGAATAACATCAACTGTACAATGCCTATATGTGATTTTCTTCATACTTTTTCTGAGTTTAGAGATTTGTTGGTTGGAGGAACAAGACATGGGTTCAGTTCTCAACCAGGCAAGTCTGTTTTCTTTCCAACAAAAGATGAAGGTCACTACTGACTCACAGGATCTGCTTTGCACTACCATACATAAATGAGTAGAATATAATACATACAATAAGCAAAGCTCTGTGCTCTCTTTCCACTCCTAGAAATACAAGAATGCAGTGTCTTCTATTTTCACTCTCCCCAACCCCCAAATAGAGTTCAAAGACTTACAGGTGCTTTAAAAAAATACCTGCTTTTCATCAATGTGCATATTTTACCAGTTTCAAAAGCATATTAATATCCTTTGTGACTTCAGTTAAAGTAAACAGAAATAATTAGAAAGGTGACAGATAAATTATTAGAATACAGTACTTAGGATTTGCAATACACACTAAGCAAAAACGAAGTTAGAAATTCTTCTTAGATAAATAATTTAAAAGTAAGTAACACTTTTTCTTGAGTGCAGATGGTTTATTTAGGATAAGATTTTTAGTATATTTATATTTTAGTAATATATAAAAAAAGAAGTGTATCTTCATTATATAATAAACCACATACGCAAATATTTATTTTTGTTTAAATTATAATAAAAAAATTACAGAGATTATGTATGTAAAATATTGAAATAGCTGTCTTTAACCACTAGTAATGAAATGTTTCTCTGTAAACTATACATTCTACTAAGCTGATAATTATCTCTGTATTAATCACTGTACATTAGATCAAATAATGGCATTTACTCTAAAGTAAATGTTTCAAGTATATCCAAAATAGTACTACAAAGATAGTTGCAAACCTAGTAGTCTTTTGTTTAGTTAAAGTGTACTTTCCTCCTTAGAAATCATTTACCACTTCCAAAGCCAAAGGATTTTTCTCCTTTTACTGAGGGCTAAGTGACCTTTATAAATTACAGTAATTACATGAATACAAGCTGCACCATTTTGACTAAAATTTTGCTCCCACCAAGGAAATGCAGCTTACACTCAGGAGCGGCTAATATGTGAATAATTTTCTGACATTTCCAACCCCGGAAGTACCAGCCAGGGTGCGGAGCCGAGTACCTGCCGGTAAAACTCAGGATTTCGCGATTGTTACTAATTGCTTACTGTGTTGCGCGGCGGGTGGGGCCAGCTCAGCACCGGCAACATGGGTCGGGGGAGGGAGGCAGGGGAGCTCCCTCCTTCAGGCGGGGGAGAGGGGGAGAGGTGGGGGACTCTGTGCTGACATCCGCACGGCTTGGGGAGGAGGCGGGGGCTCCGTGCTGCCATCCCCGCGGCCCGTGGGGTAAGTGGGGGGCTCCTGTCCCTGCCTGCTGAGGCAGGAGCAGGCAGGTTCCGCCCCCACCTGCTGTGGTGGGATGGGGGGTGCTTCGTCCCCACCCGCCGCTGCCGCTGCCACAGGTGCCGGCGGGCTCCGTCCCTGCCTGCCACCACGGGGCAGCGCTGGGGCAGGCGAGCAAGCCCTGCGGCAGTGGCGGCAGGCCCTGAGTAGCCCCGCCAAGTGGCCCCACCGAGCTGGACCACCTGGCCTCATCGGCAGCCCCGAGTGGGCTGAACCTGCACAGCCCAAGCTGAGTCAGTAAACCCTGTTTATTGTTACTATTTGGCTACTTTGTTGCATGCGGGTCCTCGCTGCGAACAATAGAGCAGCTTATATTTGGGTGCGGCTTATTTATGGACAAAGAACGAAATGTTTGCCAACACCAGGAGATGCAGCTTATAGTCCGTGCGGCTTGTAATCATCAAATTACTGTATTTTTTTCTACAATTAAATATTTGCAACTAAGGAAAATCTGTGAGAAGATCTAGCAAACACATGCAATAAAGCTTTAATAAATAATAGTGAATGTATTGGTTTCTATATATGGTTGTATTCAGCTAGAAAATGTTTCTTTCACACAATTTACAAATATAAGCTTCCTGGTTATTTTATTACCTGAAGTTTTGTCCCTTGCCTCCAGCAGGAACTGTATTTTGCAAAGGATGTATCTCTTGACATATATGATAACAACAGATGGCACAAACACACCTGGAACTAATACATAAAATTCATTCTTCTGCTCAAGGTAAAACATCCTTTCTCATAATATGAAAGTCTGCAACATGAATTTGGACACCCTAATGTCACATATTACATATATTATCTCTGTGCTGTCTCTGCTCATCAGTTGTGTTTGTTGTCAGAGGCTGTGCTCCAAAAACAAAGTCAGTGGGAATGTGCAGGGCTATGTGACACATCGGTGGAGGAACAGACATGTCACACACCTGCAGCTTCAGCAGTGAAAAGCCACCAAGCTGTGTCATGTCACCACTACCTTCTGGAAAATCTCAGTTCAAAGGAAGGTGTGTGACATGTCTGCCTCACACTTCAAAGACATGTATGCCACGTGGTAAAAGCTGCTGCAATCCCCTTCTCATGTTTTGGATCAGCATTTTATACTTGGAATTTTTATTCCTTCTCACACATGGTGCTAATAAATGGAGGAAAATTGTTTCCATTTTACACACCTGAAAGTATCAGATTTCAAAAGCTAATGTCAGATCTGTCACCTTGCATGTATATGAATTTTTGACTATTCATACTGAATCTGACTTTTGCATCACATTGTGCTAAGCTGGCACTTTTAAGAGCACAGTTTCTTTAAGTAGTGTTAAATAGACACGTGCATGATTGTGCATCCTGGGAGGATACAGAGATTTTATTTAGTGGAAATAAATTGTGGTGTTTGTCCAAAACATTTGAGGCAACGGTATAAGCCTTCTACCAGTAAAATTACTGATGCTGCCCTAAAGGCAATAAAATAAAATTGTTTTGTGTGAGCTGAACATTTCACATGCTCCTTTGCATAAATGCATTCAATAAAACCTTTAATCAACCTTTGATTACAGGATTGTCCAGACTTTTTAGTATAAAGTATCTTATGTTTGAAATAAAAGCCTCCTCATACATATTTTCACTTCTGAGATAAAAATATTTTCATTTGTACAATATTTTCATAATGGAGAATACTCAAGCACTTTGGCATGATATTTTAGGAAACAGATTAAGTGCTTCTTTCTGAGATAAATAAAAATGAACCAGAAAATATGACATATTCTAATCTAAAGGACATCATATTGCCATTTCTTATTATCCCCTTCATCAGTCAAACTTCTGAACTATTGAATATTGCCCAAGGAAATCTTAGCTTGCAATCAATTGAATTGAGAAAGTACGCATTTCCTAACATGATGCTCTTTTGAGACGCCTTCTATCCACTGCCTAAAGACAGTCAGTCAGACAGCACTTCAATGTTAAGTCTGACAGCTTTTCTGGACCATGTGCAGCTCGAGGAATGGCTTTTACAAGGAGGACTCCCTGGGAAACAAAGGTTTCCAGATTCAAATTGCACTGCCTTGGAAAAGAGAGGCATGGTTGTGCAGAGAAAGTAGCTAATGCAAATGGTCACACCAATAAGTTTGTGTGGGGTACCTTCAGGATGGAATTATACCAAGACAATTCAAACAAGGTTTTTTTTACTCTTTCATAACTACTATTTCTTTTATATTCTTTCTTAGGCCAATAGTCAGATAAGCTTCTGGTGCATTGCAGTACTAATGTGCTCCATGTTCCTACAAACTTATTCCTGTTCTTAATCTTAATCCTACGCTTTTCTAAAATTCTACCCCTTTTTTAAAAATAGAATTTCTAAAGATTTCTAACAACACGTTTCAAAACATTATTTTCCAAAATTACTCTTTTGGGCATAAACAATTGCTCTGGAAGATCCACCTGGATATGAGGAAGAACTTTCCTGTGTAGATGACTCTTGCAGTAAATATTCAAGAATGTAAATATTCTGTGCCATGTGCTCCAGGATGACACTACTTGAACAGGGATTCTGTGATTCCTATGATGTCAATTGGGCAGCACTTGCAGCTATGCTTACATTATACATGTCCCCATCTAAGAGTGAAAGAATCAAGCAACTTCACTTATACATGGTGTTAGAATCATTCCCTTACGTAGATGAAAACTCTGTCAAGAGCTGATACTAGCTAGTTGTTGTACTACTTTATTCATTTAGCATGAGCGAGGTTCTTGATTCCATATGGAGGAGAGTCCAACCAACTAAAAATCCAGAACACTTTAAAATGATATGTGATATAACTTCTGCCTGTTCATGATATTACAGACCTTTCATCTCTAAGAAGGAACTATGTATACTGTTATCCACATTTATGCATTCATACATTTACCTTCTGGACTGATTCCAGAAGAGGGTCATGAAGGATCACCTCTGGTGTGGAGACAGACTGGGAGTCAGGATTGTTCAACTTGCAGAAGAGCCCAGGGAAACCTTAAAGAATATTCCAGTACTTAAAGGGACTATGAGGAATCTGGAGAGGGAATTTTGAAAAGGACATAAAGTGATAGGACAAGGGGTGTTTTCTTAAAATTAACAGAGGACAGGTTTAGATCAGACATTAGGAAGAAATTCTTTACTGTGAGGGTTATTAGGCACTGGCACAGGTGAAGTTGTCACAGAGAAACTGTGGATACCCCAGCTCTGGAAGTGTCCAAGACCAGGCTGATAGGGTTCCTAGCCCATGGCAGGAGGGTCAAAACTAGATAATCTCTAAGGTCTCCTCTGACCCAAATCATGCTAGGATTCTCTGATTTTTAATATAGAAAACAGAAACAAAACTTAGTCCTCCTGAAAGCTGCAGTTATCTAGACCTTTTGAGGATTTGTTTTATTTTGCATGCACAAAATCCAAGCATTATAGATGTCAATAAATAGATTTTCACTGAACTCAACAAGATTCATCATGCTTTTGATATTTAGTGAATTTAATATCTATAAACTGGCAAGTTCAGTGACTTTTGGGTTGTTACTTTTGCACATATAGCTTTAATAACATCAATTAACTGAACAACTTCATTCCTATTGCTCAACATCTCCTATTAAGTGATATTCCTTCTACTAGTTTCAACCACCTCAAGATTCCTGTAATATCTGAAACTTCTGTTTTTGCCATCACAATGATTTTATCATTTCCCTATGCCTAACATCAGCCTTTCTTGAAGAGATTTATTCCTTTACTGTTTTCAAATACAGCTGAGCTAAGATCCAGCCCTGTGTCTGACATGATATTGGGTCTCAAAAATAGAAAATAGTTCTAAATTTCTAATTCTGGTCTTACATAAGAAAAATATTTTCTCAGCAATAACATAGCATCAAATTTAATACTATAATAGTCAAGATTATTCAATTTTTCAAAATATGCACACTTAAGCCATACTTGTTTTAACCTAAGACCAAAATGTGGTAAACTTCCCTTTTCCACTAACACAACATATGTGTCAAAAGCACTGTTAAGTTGAAGACTTCCCACTGTATACTTATAGAGTTGATGTAGAAATTATTTATAAAAACACAGCAACATAAAGGCAAGTAAGAAAGTCGTTAAGTCTCAGGAGAGAAAGAAAGCACAAAGTTAGGGAAATATGAGCGGACAAAACCCATCTTGTTCAACCTAGAAAAAATCAGGCACAACTTATACTTACATATAAAATATATCCTAGAGGGATTTTTAGATGCAATTAGCTTATCATTTTTGTGAGGCAGAAATCTGACCAGTATTCTTCAGGAAGAAAAGTTCCCTATTATCTTACATATTTTCTTCCAAGACTTCCAAGTAACAAGAAGAAAAAAACTGATCTCTCCAAATTTAAACATGATAGTGTTGACTGAGAATCAGGTACTTCTTCCCATAAAAAAGACAAAGAACCTCAAAGTCCATTTTTACAAAATATTAAAAAATAGAATGAATATACTTCGTTAAAAATGAAGAATCAAACATGCAGACAAATGCTACAAATAATTGTATACTTATTACCCAAGATATTACTGAAATTACAAGGATTCATTAATAAGCTTACAAAATAAAGTAGTACAATTTAAAGAGAACAGTTTTTGCTTGTAAAAATCTCTTTTTGTCATAACCACAAAATGTATCTTAGTAGAACATCAAATATGACCTTTGCATACCTTGATGTACTGATTTAATCTCAAAAAACCTACTTTTTCTGGATTTCTGGAGCATAGAATGCCTAGGGTGTGTCTTGGGGCAATATTTCTATTCCTGGTCATCTGCTCTATGCCCAGAAATGACTACTGTAGCTTTAAGGTGAGTATCGGGTAGCGGGGAGTCTTGGGGTTCTTGCACAAGCTGTTTCAAAGCCTCACTCCCCAGGTATCTATGGTACTGGGTGGACTTCTTTCTCCTTTTTTTCTTTTTGCTTAGTTAGCTTGGGCTTTGTTAGTTTGGGCAAGAAGTTGATTTTTTCCCTTTCCCCAGCCTTGGAGACTGTGGCAGCAATCCTTTGGCAGCCTTTTTGCAAAGTGAACTGCTTGGTTTGGTTTTGGTCTGAGGTCAGAGAAGACAATCAGGGACATACATTCAGAATTTCACAGAAGGCCAAGGTGGAACTGATCAAGAACATACAAATGGCATTATACCCATGGGCTGAGCAGCACATTAATAAATGTTATTTTTTTTAGGACAAAAAACATTAGTTCATCAGCAGAGAGCTGCTCTATGTGCAACATCCATGTATTTTTCCTTCATGAGTTGCTATACAGAATGTGACAGAAATTATTAGGTACTGCAGCTAATTAATACAGTCTTTTTTTTTTTTTTTCCTCTCCAAGCTGACTTTAGTTATTACAGCTGAAACATTTGAATCCACCAAAACAAATGGACAATGTCTTTTCATAGCATAGTTCACACACTTAACTTCCCAATGCAAGTCACTAACCAGCCAACAGATGCACTTTGGTTTTGCTTGTACATGTTGAAGTGCAAATGTTAAATTAGTTTGTACTCCTATTATAGTTCATCATAGTGCCATCATTGGAGCTTCTGCCTCAAACTAAATGTTGATTTTTATTTTTTTTTTAAATGTATTGTCACTGAACATCTTAAACTATATTTTCTAGTGACACAGGAAACGGCAGTCATCAAAAGATTTTTGAGAAGGTGGTTTAAGATTCACGGTTGAGAGCAAACAAGACAGTGACAGATCGTTCATGGAAAGTAGCAACATAAGCCCTATGGATGATAAGGTGAAGACCCTATGATTATTATCTTCCCGGAAACCACATAAACCAGTCTTTGCTCTGGATCTGAGACAATCAGCAAGAAAGTTTTCTTTTCTCTCTCTGTTTCTTTTGTTTCATCAGTGAAACACAAAGCAGATATATTTCAGTGTCATGATTTTTCGTTGGCATCTTTCCATAGCCAATTCCTTTCATTCAGAACAGGGATGAAATTCCATCATTCGAGCATGACATCTCAAAATTCAAACTTAATGAGAGCTTTGGCAGCTTCTGTCGAAGGCAGACAGTGAGTAACAAAACACTTCAGAGTACAAGGCACAGCAGTGCTCAAAGAGAACAGTGATGATCTCCACTTAATTGTAGAAAAACCCAAAACATCTGCCAGCAGAGGAGAGCTCAAACCATAAGGAGTTATTGCTCAGATAGGCTGTCATCTCCAGAGATCAACGACCATATGCTCAGCTCAAGCACAATCTCCAAAGAAGTTAATTTTCTGACAAAATACAGGGATAAATATGACATTCAAACAAGTGTACTCACTCATCCTGAACACACGTTCATCTGCACTTATCAGACTTATGCATCATTTAAACTGAAGCAAATATAATTTGTTCGGAACACAAACATTACTGTGTGAGCACAGGTATAATTAATCTTTGTCTGCTCCACAGGTTCTTGTGTTCCACTACTTAATGTTTACAGTAAACTTTTGATGAATTAATACGGTCACCTGTTACAAACTGTTTCATTGTAAAAAATCTCTACTCTTATCTTTTCTGCTACCTAGGATGCACAGTTATCACACCTTCAGCTGCAAAATATTTTTATCCTGAGTTTTATGACAGTGTGGTTCATTTCCAAATGCCAAGGATAGGTAAGCACACTTATTTTAAGAAAAATTGTCATCAAAGTGTGCAGAACTAAGGAAAGCTTAATTAGTCTACAAATACATTAACTCTTTTGTACTTATTTACTGCTTATAGTCAATGAAAGGAAATACATTATTAAAATGTATACGCCTGGCAGCAAGAAATTAACAGAATGGAAAAGGTCAATCTAAAAGGGGAATGTACTTGAATTACACAGGTTGTTGAATATAAAGTTGAATGTACTTTCAATTTCTCAAGAAACTTCATAATTTAAATTTTTAAAAGACAATTGCCTCAAATGCCCTTCTTCTATATCGTGTATGGAATATTCTGACTTCTTTTGAAAATAATTACCTAAACCCCCAGGAAGTATGCAGTTTAGTGATTCAGATAGGCTATCCAGATAGGTGTATTTAAAGAAATTCATATGACCAGCTCTTAGATGTCTGTATATCATATGCGTTATATCTGCATGGTTCCAAATTTACCATTGTGCTGTCCTAACTTTTCCAAAAACTGCATACAAATTCCCTGTTCCTTGCTTTGGGACATTCTGTCGAACTCCTAAAGCAGCACCACTTATAATAAGGAGGAGTTTGAGGAAAAGGGAGATCAACTAGCCATTTGACACACTGTTTTAACAAGCTTCCGCACTCAGTGGGACCAGAAAATTCTAGACATCTAAAACTATTAAAAAAGTAAGGCCTGTTCCCAGAAGCATAGTTATGTGATTGTGTATTGAAAGATGTGTGTCCAGTGTAGATTAGCAATGCTCTAAATAATAATAAATGTAAAAGAAAATTATTATGTGCCCTTAAATGAAAGGAAGTAGAACAACTTGTGCAACTGTTAATTTTCTCATTTCATCTTTTTTTTTTCCTTTTTCCTTCTTTTTTGGTGTTGCTTTGGTATCAGACTTATTCCCAGTAAGCTGCTAAAATATAGCAGTACCCTAAAGCATGTGGACACACCTGAAGGCAGAAAAGGATTCCTCATGCTGCAGCAGGATGGGCTGGAACAGAGATTTACATAGCATGAACGAATGAATGGTGTACAAACTCCACACTACTTCGTGACACAGAAAATACAGTTTGGGAAAGTCCTGATTGGATGGTGGAGAATGGGTTTAACAACAGGCTGTTGCAAGCTGGGTCCAAGGGTACACTTGATATCGTTTCTTTCAGTGGGGACTGGAAATCTGTCAAGTTTCCTCAGGAATTCCTTGGGAGGTGATACTTTCCACTGATATAAAATAAAATTGTGCCTCAATTATTTTGAAAACTTTGGTCTGTATCTTGGACAGCTTCATTTTGACTTAAGAAGCTTTTAGGGTTGAACAACAGCCATATTTCCCTCAATTTTGGGGCAGAGTACTTAGTGGAGGAACAGCAGCAGAAGAAGTGGTACTTTGATGAGTCAGTATATATGAACAGCTGAGAACCCAACAAAGGGCTCTGTTGTGTTGTCTCACAGCACAGATAATAGCACACAAAATGAAAAAGTGTTTGCTGGAAGTGCATGGAAAATGCAGACAGTATCATACCATTGCTCTCACTTAATAGTCTGTTTTGGGCAGAGCAGCTTGTAAGAGGTAGAGTCAAAGAAAAATCAGGCACATGCATGAGGATGATAGTAAAATAACTACGACTATAAGGCACACCAGATTATAAGGCACACTTCCAAGTGGCGGTAAATTTCTGAACTTTGTCCATATATAACGTGCACCAGACTATAAGGCACACTTTTTTTTTTGCAGGGAGGCTCTGCGTGCAACAAAGTAACAAATTAGTAATGGTATCGCGCGATTGCGGGGTTTACTGGCAGGTGCTCAATTTGCAAACATTTTTCACAGATTGGTGTAGCCTTTAATTGCAGCCCCAGGTGCCCTCCCCGTGCCGCGTGCCCCGGCACTCCTGCCCACCTCTGGCACCGGCTGATATGGCTCTCATGGCTGGCGTGGTTCTCGCAGCTGGTGCACTCCATGCGACTTGGCTCTTCTCTGTGCAGCTCGGCTTAGCACGACGCACGATTCCACATGGCTCCACGCAGCTTGCCTCGGCCCAGTGCGGTGCGACTTGCGGTTCGGCACAGCTTGTGGGTCCTGGCTCCTGGTTCCCGGCTCCCAGCTCGCGGTTTGCGGCTCGCACTTCTGGATTGGCAAATTTCCGAACTTTGTCCATATATAAGGTGCACCAGATTATAAGGTGTACTTCTGAGTTTCGATCAAAATTTTAGTCAAAAGGGTGCGCCTTATAGTCTTGAAATGACTGTATTTTGAAAAAAAATCTTGCAAAAATAAATAAAGTAAAAAGAAGAAATGTTTTAGAATGTAGATATTGCAACACCTAGAGATTCCTCTGTAGATGGTGGGAAAAGAGAACTTTAATTCTACTATTTTAGTAATAATGTACAGTAACTTTATAAGCAAAATATTTTAAAATGTGTTACATTGTATTCCAAGTAATGTAAGTTTTTCAGTTCTAGAGTAGCTAGTATCAAAGAACTGAACAAAAAGAATTGATGTGACTTACAAAATAGATGGAGAAACAGTTATGCTGAACTTAATTCAACAAACAACTTATATATACACTTTATTTTTACAGTATAGATATTCTAATAAAATCGAATAGGATTCAGCACATGCTTGAAATGAAATATATGCAATTTTTTTCCTGAATCAGAACATTCTTTTAGATTCTGTCACTCATATTTCCAGCAAACTTAACAAAATAAGCAATTGGTACTTCACACTGCAAATAGTGTTCATCTTTCAACTTGCAAAAGGTGTCAGTCTGGCCCCTTAGGTAGCAAATATAAAGAGCACATATGTGCATGTAATGCCAACAAAACAGCATCGTGTAACTATTAATAGCAATCATACAAGTACCCTAGTAAACTTGTGTGTGTAATTACTTCGTGTGTTTATCTTTGTAAACAATTTGTGAAAACTCAAGCCCATACACGCTGGAGATAATATGCTTGTAAAAGAATTTGGCTGCATGTCCGGATCTATTTTATTTTGGAGTACAAGAATGCCCTCATTTTTTCTGGCAACTCTACATACTATCTTGAAGAGATTAATATACTTGTAAGGCATTTTTTTCACTGGGCTTCTTAAGTCAAAACAAATTGCTAGTACCAGGTAGCAATGCAGGGAAATAGAAATTGCACATGAATAATTTGTGTTACTCCCTTCTTGCTGCCTGATTTGAATAGCCTAAAAAAAAAGTAATTTGCTTATTTTATATCTATATAACTGATTTCATTTATTTATTTGCCTAAAAATGTTGCTGAACCTAAGCAGATTCTAACATTTTCTATCACTTGAAGCACTTTATTGCTTGTAGGAAAAGTATCATTAAACGGTATATGCAGTGAATTAAAAACTTGTTTACTTTACAGAAAAGCTTAATCCACTAAATACCACAACAGCAGCACAGATATGGTATGTTTCCTACCAGATGTCAAAAAAAAAGTCATAAATATAGTTAAGGTAACACCCTTATTGATAATGATGATTTCTTTAGGGTGTTTCAGTTGATCAAAGAATGTTTCTTAATACCTTTTCGTTTCACACTGCAAAGCACCTTTGCTAACAGAACAGTCTCCTCTAATGAAAAATTAATTCAATAGATAAAACCCAAGAGAGAGTTCTTTGAGAGCTTATGAATACCAAAGTGAATATTACAATAATGTTTTTTACTGTACCAATTTAATTTTCACACATTTTTCTGAAGCTCTAGAGGAGTAAAAACAACCAGCATTGAGAAGTAGTCTTTTAATGGAAACCACCATGGTTGTGCAAGTTTTGTTGTATTTCCATGTTTATTTTTTTGTTTTTTTCAAAAAAAAAAGAGAAGATATTGTGTTCTTATGGAGTTGTGAGGTCCATCACACGAGCAACTGACTTATCCCAAGTAGACGTTCAGGTACATGTGAAAAAGCAAGACCTATATGGCTAGAACAGTCATACCTCCTATGGTAAGCCGTTGTATTGCGGAGCAGCTTGGAATAAATGTAGGGAGGTAGATGGCATGTGATAACCTTTGTGAAGAAAGAGGAAAAAATGGTCACATATGCCTGAAAAGGATTTGTATAACTATTACATGTGTATTTTGGACAAACAAAACTCCAAGTGAAGCACTGTCTTTAGTGTAACCACTGCTGTAATAACACATAACCTGCTTTAAATTTTAAGTTACTGTAGAGTACCACAGAAACTATTCTTAACACTTACTGCCAGGAACTGACAGTTATCTACAACGGAGCTTTTTTCTGAAATTGCAAAGAAAAATGCCATTGCCACCTTCACGTTTAAATGATTGAGAAATTTTAAAGCTGTACTTCTAAAGTTCTTTTCAGAAAGCCAGAAAATACCTTTTACATTTGAGTTTTCTTAGCAGTTAAGTCGCATAAATTTCTTAATCACCGCTACTACTACTACAAAAATAGTTGCCATTTAGTGAGCATCTATTTAAGGTTCTCAACTTTGAAAGAGTTTTCCATTATGGGCAAAACTTCAGTGGTCATTGAACTCACTTGCAAGACTGCAACTCTGAGGTCTAGGAGGACATTCAAACTGTGCAAAGATGTTACAAATGAGCTACTAGCCACTATTTAGAATTTAACACTGTACTGAAACCTGAAATTTGCTGTATAGGGGAAACTGAATGTGTGCTAAAGCAATGGCATACAGGTAGAAATGAAATGGAGTTAAAATTCCAGGGATCATATTCAAGGACTTGAACTCTTAAGCAGGAAGGGGCAAAAATGTGGATGTGTTCACAAGCCTCATTTCAAAAAAGGAACCTGAGAGATCTCAAAATCTTGTAGATTTTCGATTGCATAGCTACTTATCTACTTCTCTGCACTGGGGACAACTCTTCCCCACAAACTCTATGTCTGTCCTACAACAGCTGTTCCTTAATGATCTGAGTACCTGATGCACAGAAGAGCTGTACCCAAACTCTTTTGTAAATGCATTTTTTCTACCTTAATCCTCTCAGAAGACTCCCTGACTTACTGGCTATAGGGCATAGAGAAGAGCTCTGCAAACAGGAGTCTTTTATTTCCAAACTGTTCTCCTCCATATTGTGATTCCAATTCCATGGCAAAGTGGAATCTTGAAGCTAGAGTTTAAGAATTGAGATGAGAAGGAATATTCTTTGAACACCTCTCAATTAAATGATAGGATACTATATAATTAAAGAACTTAATCCCTATTAAAGGACCTCAGTGCCCATCTAGATCTGTATATGGGTATACTTAGGTTTCTTTGGAATTTACTGCAAAAAAACTCCATTCCTTTCACAGTACTATGATTGCTGAGGTAATGACAATGTAAGTCATGACAGTCATGACTTGTTTGTAGACCGTTTCATTAGGTGGTTCTTCCCGTGGATTGAGTCCATTATTTTTTAAGGAATAGCAGCAGAAATTTAAAATGAAAGTTTCAAATTTCAGTCAAACCTTAAAGGGAAATAAATTAATAATTCATAAATGATGTCAAAGTGACAGTTGGAAAAATCTCCACGTAAATGTGCTTCAAATGCCTTTCCTTATGCCTTAAGATAGTCTTTAGAAAACACAAATTATCTTATAATGTCAGCTACTTGATAGAAAGATGTAATGCAAGACATATTTTATGTATATGCATTATGTTTGTAATATGGTAAAATGTGTGTTTCTCATTTTAAAGATAGTGCTAACAATAAGAAAACCCAGAACTTCTCAAAATAAAAACTAAGAAAACAATACAAACATTTCTTATTTACCACTAACCACCCCTTACTGTTACACAAAACTAAAGAAATATTAGTTTTCTAGTTGTGTTTAAAATAAGATTTATCACAATGTGCTGGTACACCAAATCAATTACATTTTCAAATCATATGATGAATATTTTTAAAAATATATTTACAAGTTTTTATCCATCTTTGTAGATATGTTCAGAGATATGATCATGTTAGTAACTTCATATGACAGTTGTACAAATCAGAAGCATTATATATAAGGCAAGCCCAAGTATCCAGCTGGGCAAGATAATATTTTTTTTAAATTATAATTTTAATTTTTAAAAAAATGATGAAACATTAATGTTGCCAAATACAAACACTCGTATTGATAATTTTGAATTATTTATTAATAGTTTTATTATAGTCTTGAATGTTTATACTATAATCAGCACAATTCAGGAGTTTAGTTGTACTAGGAAATAATTTGAAAAAACTATTGTTTGTTTTATTTCTGGAACTGTCAAAATATTACATTTCATCAATCGTGAATATTTAGTAATACAGCGAATTTCAAAAGTTAGTTTTGGAATTAGAGTGATGGAGCCTGAAAATCACAATTATCTATCAATTCTAATAAATATCAAGACAGTGAAGACTAAATTTCAAAAACTTTAAACATAAATTTTGAACAAACCAAATGTCGTTTATAAATACACATTTTTGAAAATTAAATTCTTTTAAATCAGAAGATATTTCATAAAACCTAAAATGCAATCTGTATTTCGAATTCCCACAATTTCCCACATATTCAGTAATTTCACAATCGTAAGCTGCACCTGATTATAAGCCGCACTTCCAGGTGCCAGCAACTTTTCGTTCTTTGTCCATATATAAACCACACTTGATTATAAGCCCCACGTTACAACACAGAGTGTGATAAAAAGCATCTATTCTATCACCATCTGTTGAGGGTGCGGACAGTGATCCTTATCTCAACGGCAGATATTCTGCTAATGGACCATCCATTGAAACCAGACAGGGCATTGTTCTTTACCTTTTCACAAACCATCCTTCCTTCAGCAAGTCATTTTCTGTTAATGGCCCATTGAGTCCCACTGTGTAACTGATAAAATTACTTCATCCCATTGGAAGTTGCTCCAGCCAGGGGGAAGAGCCCAACATTTCTTACCAAGATAAAGACAGAGGTTTTGGGACACTAAGGTAGCCCCTTTCTCCACTGGACTCCAGAGGAAAACCGAATTTCTCCACATCACCACTGGACCTCCAGAGGGAAACTGCACCTTCTACAGGACCACTGCTCCAACTGAATCACATCTGTCACTACAAGAGGACTGCAACCACCATTTAATCGAATTGCTACCAACATCCTGCCTGACAGGGTGTCAGGTTGTACTCTGACTTTGTCAGGGTTTGGAGTTTGTTTCTTTGTAGAACTGTATTTGTATTTTAATTTGCCTAATAAAGAACTGTTATTCCTAATTCCCATATTTTTGCCTGAAAGCCCCTTGATTTCAAAATTATAATAATTTGGAGGGAGGGGGTTTGCATTCTCCATTTCAAAGAGGAACTCCTGCCTTTCTCAGCAGACACCTGTCCTCCAAACTAAAACAGCAACTTTTCGTTCTTTGTCCATATATAAGCTGCACCTGATTATAAGCCACACTGTCGGTTCGGACCAAAATTTTAGTCAAAATGGTGCGGCTTATAATTGTGAAATTACTGTAAATAATTTTTCATCCTCAATGCTTAGATGAGGTTCTATATATGAAATTCTTTACAATTTCTCTATTACTACATCAATATTAATATAGAATATCATAAAACAAGATAAAATTCTGCTTTCAGAAAGAAGAAAATATTTTAATAAGAAAATTAACCATTTGAGGTTTAATTTCATATTTTCTTAATTTGATTTGATACAACATTATTACCAGTTTATCAAAATGGGAAATATGCTGCAACAAAATCTATTTTTTAAACACATATATTTGAAAAATATTGTAACTTTTGGAAATAATTTTTGTAGGTCTTTTCTGGAAACAAAATCTAACATATACTTAAGAGGCCAAATTAAGTTACCTCTAGACAGGACAAGCACACAATCTGTTAAGGGGACAATTTACAGGACATCTGAGGTGCTGATGAAGAATCTCTCTTTCAGGCAAAATATAATAAATTAAATACACACATGATTCAGGGAAAATTTAGAAATTCACAAGAGTGCAAGACTACCAAGGGATAAGGTGACTAGTGTTAACCAAACTTTTAACCATGTTATTAAAATCACACTTCTGGGTATAAAGTATTCTAAGTATTATAAGTTGTCATCTAATGGATTAAAATTTTTCCTTTCTCTTTGTAATTTGGAATTCCTGAGTATGGGTCTTGGCTTAAATCACTGAAATAAAATAATTCCACATTTGACTCAGAATGGTGAGCACTTTTTTTTCAGCTACAACACATATTTGAAAAGGTGGACCACAGTTTTATATGCCCCAAATATATGTTTACTAACATCCTTATACGCACACAAGAGAGGAAGACGAAGACAAGGGGAGGACCTCTATTTCAGCTCAGGGGATTTATCCTAAGCAAAAAAGAGATGCAATTATTCTTCAGTCCTTCCCTCCTGAGGGTTTACCCTAAACAAAAAAGAGATGTAATTATTTTTCAGCCCTTCCCTTCTATTACTAAAGTTTTTCTGACAGCTTTGTGCTGATTTGGCAAAAAGCCAAAAAGCGTGCATAAAGCACAACCCTGTAAGTTCCTCTTGCTACCAGCCCACAAAGGCTCTCTATTTCATGTAAACTTCATCAACATGAAAAATTGTGATTTCATTGACTCTAATCATATACTAATAATGAAGTCTTTAAGCTATAATTTGTATTTTTGCAAAGCAGAAGTTCTACAGAAAGTACTATTTCTATTGTAGATTTTTTTTCCATTTCTTTAAGACAGAAAAGCAATTTATCTATTCCTAGATGCTCCAGCAAACACTTATAAAAGAGGTAAATATTTCTATCTTTTGCCTATGGTGATGTCAGAGAAGTTTCAATCAGAGTTGTCAGAAAACAAATGATACTATATTATACTGGAAAAAAAATCCAAATAACTAAAAAGTCATAATTTGCTGAAAAATTCTGGTCTTCCTACTATCTTAACTCAACCAAATGTAAAATATGTGGACTACAAAAGCTATATATTTGCATAGACCATTAGCTGTTGTCAAAGACTATTCTCGAATAGCAGCTACATAATACAAAATACTTCATTTCTATTTCACAGCTATATGATCACTTGCCTTACCCTAAAAACTCTCTTCTTGACACCTGATCAGCCATCAGAGCAAATTTCATAACTAATAAGCCTTAATTTTCAAGAAGAGATCATATAGTTATTCAAAATATTGTCAAATAAAAATAACCAGTTTCTTAGATTGAAAGCAAATCCCTGTTACAAAGCTGCAGTACTTTAGTGAATACTAAATAATGGCTTAGTGAAGATGAAAAGATTTTGCATTCAGAAGATGCACTACTACCTCTCCCTTAGACATTCCCTTTTTCATAGGTTAGGGTACTTGAGATAATCTTTACATTTACATCTGTCTCAGATGAAAAAGAGCTGTTAGCTGTCCATTTATCTTGTAACAAAATGAAAAATATAAACACAAGTATTTCAGACAAACTTTGAATAAGCACAACAGAGCATAGTTGTAACTGTTGAAGAGTGCTCTTTCTGTTTGATAAATAAAGTATATTCTTTCAGTCATTTTTGTACATTTCTTTCTTTTTTAAATTTATCTTGGAAATCTCTGATGTGTGAAAAGTTACTCTAAGGCATAAGAGGCAAGAATCTGAAGGCTCATTGGGTCAGTAGAGCATTTTATCATAAGAAAATATCATTACTGACATTTTTAAAAGATCAGGAATAATAGTCTGACAGTAGTAAGTAAAAATCTTTGTTTCAGATTCCATTAAAATTTTGCCTCCCTTAAACCAATATAAAATCTATTTCTTACGTGGAACATCTTGGTTCATGTGTTCCAATACAGAATTTCATTACCTCCTGTGTTCTGTCTGTAGACCTCTGTTTTTATGCATTTGCCATGTACAACTTTTTACAGACCAGAACTGCTGTACTTAAGATCTTTGTCCTGTTTCCATAATAAGTGAAAAGAGAAACTGAATTTAAAAAGGATAATCAAGAATCTGTTCCTTAACTATACTGTATGTTATTGTATCCACTCTTCTTGTACCACTGGTGTAGAGAGGCAGGAGGAGATAAAAGTTTTAGTTTCCCCTTGAAAGGAAACTAAACTCTCTAGAAAAGGAAGATTCAATTCAACTGTACAACTCCAAGAGAAGTATTTAGAAAAGAAAAAAAAAATTAAAGTAAAAACCACAAGGAAATGCCACGTTAAAAGCACCCCAAGAATGGTACATGAATTTTCTTATTTCTTAAACATTCGTTACAGGGCCTCAAAATAACTGGTTCGTTGTTCTACACAGATGCTGCTATTAGACAGAGCTTCCTTCTCCAGTTGCAAGAGCCTTCCCATGTTAAAGAGAGGGCAGCTGCAGAAACCTGAAGTGAAAGGTGAGGCTTAGATTCCTTTTGGGTACTTGTATAGATGAACAGGACATTAACTTGCATGGACACTCATGCGTGCACATGAGTTCACTATATTTATAACCTAAGTTCAGCAGAATATTGTGAATACTAGCTCTTCAGAGCTCCCATTTTGGAAATTTCCTCTTGATTGACAAATAGAATAGGATTTAACATTAGCATTACTTCTTAATATCATCAAACTAACACTTAAGCAGAATTTTGGAACAAATTAATTAGTATTCTGAATATTTGCAGTACTCACTTTAAATGTTTCTTTCCTTCAAGCACATGTTTAAACACTTTAATATGATTCAGTGTAATATGACTAGCAGAATTCATTAACATTGTATTTAATTATTTGGCTATGAAATCTTAGTTTCCTCATCTAATTGTAAACACTCAAAATACAGACTGCAGTGACTGCCCGCCACTTTTCTCATAGGAGAGGCTGAAAAAGGATTGGACAGACAACAAAAGGAAAGTGTTTTTATTTTCTAAACAAGAAAAGTTGCAGGAAGAGGTCAATGAGAATTTATGCTGCTTGACCAGCTTGGGTGGAGAGACCAGCTGAGAGACTGGCCAGGGACGGGACTGAATCACATCTTCCTTCTACAGTACTGTGAAAAATCAGACGTATAGGGCAGTGGTGCAAAGTTTATATTAATATCAACATCACAAAGATACTTCTGATTACTCAGGGTGGTGACTCAAATTAGTAGTCAGAAGAAAGAGATGTAGCAGCTCCAGAAGGCTGCTAGCTAAATCCAGGTAATAGAGCCAAACCAACATACCAACTTCGCTGTTTTCTAGTGTTAGCTAGTATACTTGTCCATATAAACATAACCTAACTCATGGGATCAGTGCCCTGAAGCTACATATAAATTATTTTTTCAAGTGGTGTACTTTATCATTACAGTCTTTGAATTTCTTGCGGTTCTATTGCCATTGCAACCATTGACTTTTAGTCCAACAGTGATTGCTTTTGACAGTCTTAGCAAGTGTGTTGCAAGTCTGCAGCTAGTCATGGTAAATAGCTTTGCATGAGTTGGATGGATTTGCATATGCTAATGTGACATCTGGCCATTGTGCAATTCCTTATTTCTGTAACCCTTGAGGGGAATATCTTCCTAGAAGATAAGTTAGCCGTAATCACCATTCAAGCTTTCAACTCATGTCATTTTTACTGTAGATGTCAATCTTAATCAAAAGATCTGTTAAACGTAGGTCTGACGGTACACCAAAGAAAACTGCTCAAAGTATGGATGCTCCATGTTCAATCAGAAACAGCTAACTCTCTTTCATACAGTCAAAATTTTGAAATGAAGAACCAGAATTTAACCAAACTCAGATGTTACAAGTTTTGTCTTTCCCAAGGCGAGAGTAATTTCAGATGTAGAAAAGTGTATAATACAATTACCCAGATACAAAATGTGCTACGTGGTCAGCAGTGGTATTATAAAGACAAATGCAATTTGTATGAGAGCTCAGCAAAGGTCAAAATGCAGCCATCAGGGGAAAAAAGAATGCCTTTTTTGTACAGTCAATACTGATCTTGTATTTTACAAATGTCTTCTTTTGCTAGATACATTTAGACCTTTCGATCCTAATTTCAGTAGAATTTTAGACTTGGGCAAAAGAAAGAATACTTTAAGTAAAGGAGCATCATCAGTTCAAACCTTTGAAGCTCAGAAAGTATAATCTCAGTAGCAATTAAGCACTGAACAGATCTTCCTTATCCAAGGAGATTATTTCAGTTTGATTCCAGAAATTTCCATCACAGATATAAGATTATTCTAAAGGATACTGTCTGATCATATTTGGCCCAAAAATAATATTTTAATAGAAATGAGCTTTAAAAATCCTAAAACCACCAACATATTCACAATGATTTTTCATTAAAGGTTCAATTCTCTGAACAAGTATGTATTCTTCTATATTCCCTGTGTTCCAAAACAAGGCTGCCAACAGCAGTAACTATTACAATAGCATGTAGGCAAAGAATTGACTTTTAAATATACACATACATATTGTTGTCTTCTGAGAGAGAAAGCCACTTAAGAACAAGTCTTGGTTTGATTCAGATCACTTATACAGTTTTATTTTCCCAGGAATAAGAAACACATTTATCAAAAACTTGATTGGAGCTATCATCCAGCAGTAGGCATGGAATTAACAATGGATGTAGGAACAGAAGTGCTACATTTCTAGTCAGGATTTAGTAATACTTTATTGAACCTTGATAGGAGGATACTCCTCTAAAGCAGAAAACCTACATTCTACAGTGTTTGTAGTATGATGCAGATTGAAATCACATCAAATGTCATCAAACAGTTCTAATTATCTTACCTTGAGATATTTTAAGCAAAATCTTTGTTGATACATCCTACTCAATCTGTGCTAATATGTATGCAGAGAGCAGCAGTCATGAGTTCCAATGAGAACGACCCATAAATTCAGCACAGTAATCAAGGTGTTCAGCTAGATAGGGCAGGTTTGATTTGCTTGATCTCATTCTTTGGTCTGTTTAATTTTTTTTAAAATGAGACAAGTACTGTTTCATTGAAGCTAAAATCATGGAACAGCCCAGACTAGAAAACAACTTGGATGATAAGCTGTCCCAGCTTTAATGGAAAGGAGCCTGGATGAGATCATTGAGCACTGTCCAATTGCATCTTAAAAACCACAGTGACAGGGACTCTGCCATGCCCCTGGGAAAGTTGTTTCAGGAAACGTTATTCTCACTATATTAAATTTCTTTCTTCTATTGAGATGGCACCTCCCCAGTAGAACTACCAACAGCCTTGTCTTCTGCATGTGACTCTTTGTAGAATGAGAGTCTCCAGTATCTTTGTAGTCACCCTTTAAATACAGTAAATTCACGAATACAAGCTGCACTGAGTATAAGCCGCATCTCTGGGTGTTGGTAAATATTTCGGTTTTTGTCCATAAATAAGCCGCACCCAAATATAAGCCGCTCTGTCGTTCACAGCGAGGACCCGCGTGCAATTAGTAACAGAACCGCGGGAGAGCGGGGTTTACTGGCTGAGCTAAGGCTGTGCAGGCTCGGCCCGCTTGGGGTTGCCGACGGGGCCAGGTGGCCCAGTCCGGTGCTGCTGCTCGGGGCCGGCCGCCGCTGCCACTGGGCTCGGTCACCCCGGGTCGGCGCTGCCCCGCGGTGGCAGGCAAGGACAGAGCTTCCCCCGCTCCTACGGCAGCGGCGGCAGGCGGGGACGGAGCTTTCCCACGCCCGTGGCGCCGGCGGCTGGTGCAGACAAAGCACCCCGCCTCCTCCCCGAGCCGCGGCAATGGCGGCGGGCCCCCCCCCCCGTCATCCCTGGGCCGCGGCAATGGTGGCGCAGGGCCCCCGTCGGCTCCCCGGGCTGTGGCAATGGCGGCACAGGGCCCCCGTCGGCTCCCCGGGCCGCGGCAATGGCGGCGTGCACTTCCCCCCACCTCCCCGGGCTGTGGCAATGGCTGCGTGGGGCTCCCGTCAGCTCCCCGGGCTGCGGCAATGGCGGTGCGCCCCCCCCACCCCGTCCTCCCCGGGCCACGGCAATGGCGACACAGGGCCCCCATCGGCTCCCCGAGCCACGGCAATGGCGGCGCGCCCCGCCCCCGTCCTCCCCGAACCGCGGCAGAGGAGGAAAGAGAACTCTCCCGCCTCTCTCCCCGCCCCCCGTGCTGCCTGCAGGGAGCCAGGGCAACACAGTAACAGTGTAACAATCGTGGAATGCCGGCTTTTACTGGCCGGTGCTTGGCTCAGCACCCTGGCTGGCACATCTGGGGTTGTACAGTAGTTTCACAAATACAAGCCGTACGGACTATAAGCCGCACCCCCGGTGCCTCGACAATGTTGTTGTCTTTGTCAATAGATAAGCCGCACCCCGAATATTAGCCGCACTTTCGTTCGTAGCGAGAATCCGTGCTCAGCTTTCACAAATTGGCCAATTAGTAACAGGATCGCGGCAGAGCGGGATTTACTGGCTCGGGGCGGGGCCAGGAAGGCTCGGCCCGCTCATGGTTGCCGGCGGGGCCGGTCGGGTGGTGCTGCAGCCGCCACCGGGCTCACTGGCCCCCCTCTCCCGTCAGCACCGCCTCGCTGCCGCGTTTACTCGTCCTGCCGGCGGGCCAGCCGCCGCTGCGAGGCACGCCGGCCGCCCTGCTGCTGCGTTTACTCGCCCTGCCGGCAGGCCGGTCGCCCTGCTGCTGCATTTGCTCGCCCTGGCCGGCACTGTAGGCCCCCGCACCGCCGGGCACCCCCACGCTGCTGGTCCCGATTCTGCTGGGCTTCCCCCACTGCCAGGCAGCCCCACCCGCCCGGCTTCCTGCTTCTGCCATGCTCCCCTGCACTGCTAGCCCCGCTTCTGCCGGGCTCCCCCGCCCTGCTGGCCCGGGCTCTGCCGCCCCCCCTGCCCCGCCCTGCTGGCTCAGGCTCAGCCGCCCGCCCCCCACACTGCTGGCCCCGCCTCTGCCAGGCTTTCCCACCTCAGCCGGGGCCGGCCGGGCTCCAGCTTTTAGAATATTGTCCATGTATTAGCCGCCCTCGAATATTAGCTGCACTTCCGGGTTTCCACCAAACTTTTGGTCAAATTGGTGCGGCTTGTATTCGTGAAATTACTGTAAATGTCAGCAAATTATTCACATATTAGCCACCCCCGACTATTAGCTGCACTTCCGGGTTTCCACCAAAATTTTTATCAAATTGCTGCGGCTTGTGTTCATGAAATTACTGTACTAGAATTCTGTTACTTTTCCAAGGTGAAGAGACTTAAGCTGTATACCTGGATGATCATGACTGCAAATAACTCCCATATTGATGCGTCCCAGGGTCAGATGTGCCTGCCATGCTGTTAGCAGCTGTTCTGGTTCTAGCCAAGGACATGGTTAATGTTTTGCAGTAACTGTGAGGTGGCCAAGCTTAAAGCCTTGTAAGTATGTCTAGGCTGTTCTCTATACCACTTCCATCATCACTGAGGGACAGAAGTAAGGGGTTTTGGAGAAAGCATATTTTAGATTAAAATCAGATCTTCCACACACTATCATGTGTCAGAGAAGAAGAATAATTTCAAGTGGGGTCCTGAATAGCAACAAATTTTTGAACAAATTAAACATGAGATTGTCCATACAGTAGGCCTTGGGCCAACCAGGACAGGACAAGACCTACACTACTGCATTCTCCATGAGAACTATCCTTTGTGGAGTCTCTGTCAAAGTACCTGGGAAGTCTTGAGGGCAACCTCTGGTGCCCTGGAGTCAGAGACACAAAGGATCTGACACCTGTTACATCCCAACTGGAAAACAGATCCTGGCAGTTTATGAAGGGATTTAAGCTGCCTCAGAAATTATGGGCACCAAAGCACAGCTCCTCCTGGCATCTTGACTGCCAGTACTGGACATGATGTTCAGAGGAAAAGACCCTTCCACACATCATGCCACTGATGCCACATAGAATAAGCGCATCACTGATTGCACAGCAAGTTCAAACAGGAAGCCCCTGTCACCAAGGGGTCTTGGAGATCATCATGACCTGGCCCAAAGCCAAAAATTTTGGACTGTCGCCACCATAGGAGGAGGAAAAGGTGACGTGCTGCTGAGGCTCCACCATATAATCAGCTATCAGAAAATGAAAAGCAATATGATCTCTTCACTGATGGTTCCTGCTATATGGTTGTGCTACACTGAATACAGAAAGCATCTGTGCTGAGTTACACATGGCAAGTCACAGAAACTACGGAGCAACAAAGAGCACCAAGTGAGGTTGCAGAGCTGAAAACCATCCAGCTGGCTTTAGATATCACTGTGTAAGAGAACGGCCAGTGCTCTACCTTTACACTGACTTGTGGATGACAGTAAATGCACTCTGTGGGGGTGGCTGGGCCAAAGGAAAAGGACCAACTGGCATGAGGTAAATACCTCTGGGCTGATGAACTGTGGTGAAGCGTCATTAGCCAGGTAGAGAAGAAGAAGCCAGGAGCTGGGCTACTGAAGAGCATTTTAAAAATGGACAGGTGTATTGGGCTGCCAAGATTAAAGTGTCTTAGGTGGATCTTGACTGGCAGCATAAGGATGAATTATTGCTGGTCAGTGAGTCCATGATGCCTCAGGCCATCAGGGAAGAGATGAAACATACACATGGGCTCATGATAGAGGGTTGAAGTTAATGATAGGCACTATTTCCCAGGAGATGCATAACTGTGAAACATTTGCTGCAATCAAGCTGGTCCAATGAGTAAAGACTGTGGTATGGTGGATGGTGGTCAAAATATAAATATGGCAGACTCATTATATCACACACAAAGGAAAGTACTATGTATTGACAGTGCTGTAAAGAGCAACTGGATGGCTGGAGGTGTACCCAGTTACTCATGCCACTGCCTGGAACACCATCTGCCTGGGCCAACATTCTAGGCCTCAAAAAACAAGTGCTGTGGTAACATGATGCCCTAAAATAATTGACTTAAACAGCAGAATTCAAAAATAACTTTATAGACACCAGGGCCAGAAAGCAGAGTATTGAGTGGGTATCATATTCCCTGTTACGCACCAACCTCTGAGAAAGCTGAACAATACAAAAGGCTGTTAGAAATAATATTGAAAGCAATGGGTTGGAGGACATTCAAACACTAGGAACTGCCTTTAGCAAAGGCTATCTGGCTACTTAACATTAATTCTCTCAGCTGAACTGGTCCTGTGCAATCAAAACCCCCACATACTGTAAAAGGGGATAAAATCGATGTGGTGTACATTGAGAATCTGTTAGGGAAGATGGTTTGGATTAGTCCTGTCTTAAGCAAAGCCAAATCCCATCCATGGGCTTATTTTTTGCTTAATAACTGGGTGTACTTGGTGGATAATGCAGATGGATGGGGAAACACAAAGTGTACCTGAAGGGGATTTGATTTTTGAATGAGAGTCTGTAGTACTGAATTGTGTGCATATTGTTGGTTGTTGAATGACCCTGCCACTGTGTACTGTAACTACTATGGACAGTGAGTATGAACTGCTCTAAATACACCAGTCATGAGCTAGTGATGCAGCCACCACTCAACAGCACACCAGCCCTCCTGCCCTGAAAGAGAGTCAGAGCAGATAAAACTCACAGTCATGTTTAGCAATTAACTCAACAGATATCTTGGAGGGATGGCCATTGACAATGGAAAAGATTCTTGTACTTGTCTATATAGGTAAATAGCAGGAAGGTGTAAGATCTGGCCATGAGGCTGCTGGTGTAGAATAAGGTGTGGATAATGTCCTACTTTAGAACAAGAACAGGGTTAATTTTTCAAAGTAGCCATGAGGGGCAGAGACAGGACAAGTGTGGGTGTGTCTAGCTTGTTATTCTAAATAATTCACATCATTTCTGGGGGAAAAAGGTAAAGGATTCTTACTTCTGAGAAAGAGGGGTGTGAGTTCCAACGGAACAAAAGCACAAAAGCATGGATGCAGACCATCTGTCTGACATTTTTCATTGTTTCATTGTCTCAGGGTTTCTCAAGGTTCCACTCTGTTGGATTGGTTGGTTGATAGACAGCTTTTCTTATACATATACATATATGTATGTATGTAGAGACACAGAGAGAGAGAGAGTTGTTTTGGGTTTTTTTGTCAATAAACTGACTGGAAAATTTCAAGGAATTCTTAAAGACAACATAATTTTTTGTTTTTGCCTATTTGGATGCACAAATTTTGCCAGTAACCTTTAATTTTTATTCCAACTCAAGGAACCTCCCTGGGAAGCAGAGAAGAACATCCCAGAAGGGGGAATTCGGAATGGCTAAAATGTAGAAATACTTTTCCATTAGGCTGAGTGCAATTATTGTAATACAGTTACAGAACCACAATTAGACTCTTTATTCATAGAACAGTATCTAAACTTCTTTTCAGATGTAATGCTCTTTTGATCTCTATATAATTTATTTTTACATATTTCTTTGATACGTGTAGTACTTTTAGCCAAAATATGCTCAAAATTTAAACTAAGGTGTGTAAGAGACAAAACACTTCAGCATATTTCTAAAATAAAGTAAATCCACAGTACACACGATGCACTTATCAATTGTAATATATTATGTTTTCTGTCTCATTTCAGAAGGTGTTATGGCAATAATTTTGGATTTTAGCCAAGTGCTCAGCAGTAGATTTTAAACATCGTCTGAATAGACACATTTAATAGCTTTTAACCGTACAGAGCACTGGTCTTATCAGTGAGTAACAAGGAAATTATTAATACACTTTGGATAAACTTACACTTGGTCTTCTTTAGGTAGAGAAGGAGACATCACTAAAGGCGTAAATCGCTAATTATATAAGAAGATATAAAAGACAGCAACTCACAGACATCAGATGCATATTCTGTAGGTCTACACAACAGATGGTGGTGTCTGGCAGTGTCTTTTCTTTTAAACAGAAAAATATAGTTATAAAAATATTCAGGATAGATTTTTAGTTACTTAACCAAATGTGTGGATGTATAACTGGGAAATGAAAGTCATGATGTAGTGCAGGCAAGAGAAAAATTTTATCTGAAATCTCACTGTTTAGGACTCTTCCACTCTTATGCTGCTTTCAATTTTAGCACACACTGGTGTGTTCATGTCCTTGGTACTATATATTTAAATACATCCCAAACTCATACACTTTTTTGATATATTTAATTTGTACTATAGTGTATTGGGATATCCTGAATACCATGTTTTTACCCCTTTCCAATGCATTTTTGGTGAAAAGAATCACTATTATCAGCCACAAAAGGAATTGTGCTCTTTTGCAACCAAAGTCCTCTGAAGAGAGAATCCTCTGCAGACCTACACTTTGAGTGACAAGTTCTTACGCATGTCTCATTATGAGTGGGTTGAATTAACATATATTCTGCCAAGATGAATAAAATAACTGTGGCTAATATATGAAAATACAGGAAGTAGTCTGTAAATGACTGTGATGAAAATCATCAAGATGATATAGTACGGTGAAAATATTAAAATTAGGTTCAAATTTAACTAAATCCAACACATTTGGTCTGCTTTTTTGTTGGAAATGGGCATTTCAACTCCTCTCCAAAGAGATCACCTCTTTTCCCTCCACTACCATCGCATAGCATTAGAATGTGTGACAGTATTATCCTAAACCATAAGTACAGAGATCTGTATGCGGTCAGATACCCAAAACCTTCAGGTCGACTTAACTGAATGAACATTTTCTGCTGAAAGGTTTTTCTCAGTATGAAAATTCCTTCCTTTAGCAAAATTGAATGTGACTACCTAATCCTCTTCCTAAACAAAAGATACAGGAAGATGGTAGTCATACAATGAAAAGGACATTATAGGAGAAGTAAAAAGATTTACTCTAGCTTTTCTAATGTTTGCAGCACATCCTCCCATACTGCACATCACTAATACTTAAACTTGACCATTAAAAGCACTACCTTGTGTTTTAAGAAATTGGGAAATATTCTGGAGAAAAGATGTTGGGCAGAACGGTATTACCCTATCCAATTCCTATTTCGGCTGGAATGTCTTGCTGGAGAAAATTAATATTCAGTTAAAATAACAGGTGAGACAAAATCATTGGTTTCCAACAGGTAATAATGAAATCAAAAATAATTCATAAACTTGGGCACAGCATTTGGAGAACATTGCTCCTCTTGATACTTCCAGTAAGACAGCAGTATCTTGTGAAGAATCTTCTATCTAACAAGATGGGAAGAGAAGAGATGGCAGTTTGTTAGTCTCTTTCAAAGATACAAAACTGCAGACAGATGAAAACATGAACCAGTTATGATTATGAGATTAAGAGGTCTGTTTATTCAAGCTATTCCTAGAATTTTTCACCACCGCAGAAGGACCAAACCAAGAGTTCTATAAAAACAGTTTACCTAGTTTGCAATTCACAAGCGTTAGATCAGAGTTAGTTCAAGTTAAACACATTAACGTTCCTAAAAATGGATCTTTTATCCTAATGCACTTGATCAAATGTGCAGAGCTTTGATCAGAGAACACCTTAAAGATGCCTTCATATTTCAACTGGTTACTTTTATATCTAAGGAATGGGTGCTGACGCTTCAGAATGAAACCATGAAAACCTTTGCAATGTTTTAATTTTAAAAAATAGTTCAAAAGAGGAAAAAACAATACTTTTGCATTTCTTACTCAACAACAAAGATGGTATATGATAGTTCAATAGCTCTTTCAGGTCAGAGGTGTATTGAGAAAAACATCAGGGAAGATTCTGTCTAGATTTATAAATATGCTAAACGACAAATTCTGTACTTTTATCTTATTTTGATGCATACAGTTGACAGGAGCTACAAAGGTACAATATAAAGTTTTGAGTATTTCCCCATATATTTTGTACAAGATGAAGGAACACATCTTCTTCCATAAAATATTACTTACATTTGTGCATTATGTATGTGAGGTTATAGAAGTGAATAAGTTTTTCTAAAACACACCATGGCTTAAACTCAAAGGAAATGTACAGCTCAAAGGAAGAAAATCAATTAACTCAATACACTAATGATATCAGAATGATACTCCTTTCACACTGATTTTAATCTCTCCTGATGCAACTCCATAAATTTAATGAAATGTTCTGAAATAATGTTGTTTAAACAAGTGCCATATTCTGATATATTGCTTTTTACATTAATTCACTTTTTGCATTCATTGGTTTGTTTACTTTGATGCATTCTGGTATTCCAGGGAATTAAGGAGAAACTGTTTTGAAAGCTATGCAGGTTCAAATAAACAAGAAAGTAATTAATAAATTACATTAATTTATGCAGAGGTGCACTTACCACTCTGTCTTTACATAGCAACAATCAATACATCCTACATAAACATTTTCTCATAATCTCAAAGGAAATCATATTAGAGATGCCCCAGGAAATTTATTCAGGCTTTTTTTTTTTTTTTTTTTTTACTGGTAACAGGCTAGCAGTGGATGAACCACTGGCTCACAGGCTAGGAGCAAAAGGTTATAGTAAATAGGGTTACATCAGTCTGGTGGCTGGTCATCAGAGGGGCTCCAGAGGGCTCCTTTCTTAGACCCTGTCCTTTTCAATATCTTCATAAATAGCTTGGTTGTAGAACTTGAAAAAATTCAAAGTCTGCAGATGATACTAAATTGGGAGTAGTTTTTGACTCCTGCAAAGGCAAGGAGGCCTTGCAGAGAGACGTCAGCAGATGAGAGGACTCGGCTGACCAACCATATTAAGCTCAACAAGGGCAGCCAGGAGCGCCAAACGTGTCCTGGGGGGCATCAGGGACAGCATCACCAGCTGGGCAAGGGAGGGAGTTGTCCCACTCTGCTCTGCACTGGCGCAGCCTCACCTAGAGTGCTGGGGGGATTTTTAAGCACTGCAATATTAAAAAAGATATCAAGCTATTAGAGAGTCTCCAAAGAAGGACCATGAGGATGGTGAAAGCCCTTGAGAGGAAAGTTTATGAGGAGTGGATGAGGTCACTTGGTCTGCTCAGCCTGGAGGAGACTGAAAGGAGACCTCATTGCAGTCTGGAACTTCCTTGAGATGGGAAGAGAAGGGGTATACACTGCTGTCTTTTCTGTGGTGACCAGGACCTGAGGAATTGTTGAAGTTGTGTTTGGAGAAGGTTTAGATTGGATATCAGGAAAGTATTTAACACCCAGAGAGTGGTTGAGTACTGGAACAGGGTCCCCAGGAATCCAGCCTGACAAAGCTCAAGAAGTGTTTGGACAGTGATCTCCGGCACATGTGATTTTTGGGGAGTCCTTAGTAAGGCCAGGGATGGGACTCTGAGGATCCTTTTGAGTATTTCCACCCAAGGAAATATTATGATTCCATGACAGTCTTTTCAACAGAAGAATGCTTTTGTTTTTCTTGGTTTTAATCTTGTCAAAGTATTCTTTATCCAAGAATAACTGGATTGTGTTTTATCCTTGGAACTTAATTAAGACCACATAGATTTGCAGTGAAGTCACTAAACCCTAATTTATATCATCTTATCAAAGGGAATTAATTCTAGGATATATTTTACTAGTCTGTAAGGCCTTGTGCTGTACAAGTACAGTAATTTCACGATTATAGGCCACACCATTTTGACTAACATTTTGGTCCAAACCCAAAGTGCAGCTTATAATCAGGTGCGGCTTATATATGGACAAAGAATGAAAAGTTGCCGTTTTAGTTTGGAGGACAGGTGTCTGCTGAGAAAGGCAGGAGCTCCTCTTTGAAATGGAGAATGTAACCCCCCACCCCCAAATTATTATAATTTTGAAATCAAGGGGCATTCAAGACAAAGATATGGGAATTAGTAATAACAGTTCTTTTCTAGGGAAATTAAAATAGAAATACAGTACTTCAAAGAAACAACTCCAAACCCTGACAAAGTCAGAGTAAAACCTGGCATCCCGTCAGGGAGGGTGTTGGTAGCAATTCGATTAAATGGTGGTTGCAGTCCTCTTGTAGTGACAGATATGATTCAGTTGAAGCAGTGGTCCTGTACAAGGTGCAATTTCCCTCCGGAGGTCCAGTGGTGATGTGAAGAAGTCCAGTATTCCTCTGGAGAAATGGAGAAAGGGGCTACCTTAGTGTCCCAAACCTCTGTTTTTATCTTGGTAAGAAATGTTGGACTCTTCCCCCTGGCTGGAGCAACTTCCAATGGGATGAAGTAATTTTATCAATCATACAGTGGGACTCAATGGGCCATTAGTAGAAACTGACTCACTGGAGGAAGGATGGTTTGTGAAAAGATAAAGAACAATGCCCTGCCTGGTTTCAATGGATGGCCCATTAGCAGAATATCTGCCATTAAGATAAGGATCATTGCCCCCACCCTCAATAGATAGTGATAGAATAGATACCTTTTATCACACTCTGTACGGTAAGGTGCGGCTTACATATGGACAAAGAACGAAAAGTTGCTGGCACCCGGAAGTGCGCTTTATAATCAGGTGCAGCTTATAATCGTGAAATTACTGTACACAAAAATGAACTTCAATGAGATCAACTGTATCGGTCTTTTGATTAGATTAATTCTGTAAAATGCTACTTTGAAACCTCCATAGGAAAAAATGCACTTATTCAGCTTCATCTGTATAAATTTACCTCAAAGTAGAAATAATAATCAAATGGTGATTTTATTTAGTGCTTTGAGAATGAAGGACACAGAGAAAAAAAGAATGTTGTTGAGTTTAAGAGCAAATCACCACTGGTCCTTCATAAGACTGTCACGGTATAAGTCTTTTATGAGTGTAGTGAGAAAGACAAAAAATTGTTGCAAGGTCTGTTGAGAGAAAAATTATAAATAATGTCTAAGGACAACTTTGTAACAAACATGAATAACTAACTGTAAATAAATGCTGATATTAATGAAAACCATATAGCACATTATCTCCTCAGTTTTGGGGATTTTTTCTTAAGGAAAATAAAACGTTATCTGTATGAAGAACCCATTGACAAATATGACCATATTAGAGCTAAGGTAGAAGTTCTGATAAATGAATATTTTGTATGACTTTGTTATTTAAATACACATCTTCAATGAAAATGTTATGTTCTCAAGAAGAAACAGTAAATTTTCCAGATAGAGAGGTCTTGGGGCCTTTTGTTTTCAGGTTTTTCATTGTTTCTTTTGTAGATTTCTTTTTAAATTTTTTTTTTAAATTTTCATATTTTGTTTTCTATTTGAAAAAAACAAAGAGAAAACTATTTTGTCATGTGTTTTATCGGCTGACAAGATAAAAATCATTGTGGCATTGGTCTGTAAACCTTAAAAAAAAATAAAAATTACCAATGATCTGAAATGTAACTTGAATCTTCACAGACAAAACTTTTAAACCATGGATATATAAAAATTAAAATGTTTCAATGTTCTTAGATCTGCTTAGATTTTCTCCTACAAAAAAACTCAGCTAATTTAAAATCTGAGTGAGAACAAAACTCAGGAAGGCATCTGGTCACCTCTCTGTGCTTCATGGTTTGAAGCATGCATGCTACATATGTATTTAAATAGTAGCAATTGCCTAATGAGCCAAATATGTTTCATCAAATGAGGCAGAATGTCAAACATCCTGTCAATATTCCTTTACATTTCTGCCAAACATAATACAGTAGCAACCACGACGATTGTGTGTCCTATGACACTTTCTATAAGCATCAGGTCCACTGGAATTGATATATGCAGTGCTCTTTTGAAAACATTACAAAACTGAATTTCAGGAGGCCTGCTACACTAGTACTCAAACCATAATTCTCAGCTTTTTATGGTTTCATACTCTAACTCTTGTTCCTATTTTCTGGTACTCCTTTGGGAATTCTTGCTTTATAAAATGCTATCGTGAAGGGTTGAAGGATTTTTTTTTTCCTTCCACTTGTATATTGTCAAGGGATCTTTTTGAAGACCTCACTTTCACCATCAAGAGCTAGGGAAGCAGACCTGATGGCCTTGTGGGATTTAATTAGAGTTCACCAAGTTAGAATCTCCAAACTCTCAAAGTTCTGATTTAAATACAAGTTCTCTCTCTGTTCAATTGTTCCTTAGGTCCTTATTAAAATTTCAAGTTATTAAAGAGTATATTTGAAGGGGTTTTTTTCCTTTTTTTTTTTTGCAACAGATATAAGCTAAACTAGAAATGTGCCACACTCAAAGCCCTCCTGTTTTAAAACCCCTGCCAATTGCTTGTGATAAAACAACCTTAAAAAGAACACAATCTATGGAAACACATTTAGACTATTAGGCATCCAACCAGAAGGAGACAGAGAGACACCTGCATGACCGAAGCGAAGATGGTTCTGAATCACAGACACATTTCAAAGATACCATTTTTATGTAGCTGACGCCATGCAGTCTTACGATAATAACAAGGACTATTGCTCATGCTTGGTGCGATTAATGTATTTCCTTTGTTAAGATGTCATTCAAAAAGCTTGTTTTACATCAATGACACACAGATATTTTTACAGTAAACTTTCTTGTCAATCAAAGCTTTGCAACATGTGGCTGTAGGGCAAAAACCTATATATATACATATTTTAAATATAATATAATATAATATATAATATATAATATAATATAATATAATATAATATAATATAATATAATATAATATAATATAATATAATATAATATAATGTAATGTAATGTAATGTAATGTAATGTAATGTAATGTAATATAATATAATATAATTAATATAATATGTATATATAATGGGTTTTATGGGTGACAATGTAGCTACACAGAAATTTTTAAAAAATACAAAATGTGCTTCATTTTTTTTACATTGAAATGCTGGCAGCAGCATTCACACCCCAAGATTCTGCAGGCAAGTTATGTTAAAAATACCGGGGAACAAGGTGAGGAGAGAGCTGCAGTCACGCATATAGTAAGGAAATTGCACAGAAATGAGAGGACATAGTACAAGGAAACAAACACACAAATCTTCATTGGCCACTGAAATCATTCACAGGAAGACTGCAGGGACAGGAATTGTCAGTATTATCTCCATTTTATTTGTTCTATCCTGCCTGTAAATGAAATAGTTCTAATGATTCCTATAATGATACTTAAGGTCACAAACTTTCCTACTGTTTTATGGTTTCCATGAACTTGATTTTAGGTTTGTATGGCTTACAGTAATGCCAGAAAGATATAATAGGTGGAGAAGCTTCTTCTTGATCAGTTCCATCTCTCTTTTACCTGATTTACTTTGATGCTGCTGTTGTCCATGTCACAGATCCTATACATCAATTTTTAAGTAGATGGATTAGGATTAAATTAAAATTATCTGGAAGATGATTAACTAACCCAAAGTGATTCTTAGGTACTTTTAGGACATTTGCTACCGATTTGATGTTTAAAATATACAGCCATAAATTTGATGTTTACATGTTGGTTTGACTAATCATCTCTTCCCATAAATTTTTGTGAAACTTAGAATTTAAATATAAAGGCAAAAATTATCCTCCCTGGAGCTCTTCTAATTCCAGCATAGATTTAATTTAGGGAGTTTCAAAATTTCCACAAATCATTTAATTTTGCTTTATTTAGGAATGAGTCTAAGCATTGCAGTTCAGATTTGAGGAAAGTTTAAGATTCCCCACTTCCAAGAAGCTTTGCGAATCTCTTTGCATAGGAAAGAGCATCAAGGATTCCGGTTTGTTGATTTACTCAGAAATACAGATTGCTTAAACCCATTGATTCTACTGGTGATTTAAATGGAATAGCACTGAGGTTTGATTTGACTGCTTGGTGGAATTTCAGTTAGCCACCTCTGACAAAGCAGATAGTAAGGTGCCAAATTCAAATTTCTTTAACATCTCTGTTCAAACTCAGGTTCTCTAGCACAGGAGTAACCCATTAGAACAACAGAAAACATTTATTTCACTGTATGGGCCAAATTGCAATCATCCTTCTGACTCTTGGTCAGCAAAAGACATAGAACAGCTCCAAGGCAATTCATGCTGCCCATAGAAGTTCTATGGTGGCAGCCATCACTTCAGGAAAATACCTGTTAAGTAACCACTTTATGCTGAATTATAATGACTGGTAGATAATTTCTAAGACTGTCAGAAAAAATATTGTAGTCAAAGCCTACAATGGTTCATGGTCCTACCAAACAGGTGCATATGACTACAAGCATATATGGATAAAATTCACAGGGTTATGCTTTTTAAATTAAAAAAAAATCTGGTAATCTGCTCACCCACTATAGTGTGTTCTATGACAAATATAATTACAAGTCAATCTTATTCATAAACTATTTTCAATGGTTTTAGAGGTGCTTTAGAAATTTAAACCTAAATAAACAAAACATTCTTGGTATTAGAGAGACAGTAAAACCCTCTTAAGTGTGAAGGCAAAACATAAGAATGAATAATGATGAGACAGGTAATGCAGCAGTAACAAAACAACAGATTCCTCAAAAATTTTTTTGAATGTTAGCAAAAAATGAAAGAAACAAAAGTCTTTATATTTATATTTTGTCAAGGTAGACATTCCTCAGGTCCTTCATTTCTCCTGCTTATACTTCTATGCTGAACATATCCTGCCTACATAGGGTCACCAGTGAGGAAACATATGAGGAAAAAATCAAAGAGAAGCTCTGCTGAAGGCAGTAGAATGTAAAAATAGACGGAAATAAGAATACTAGTTAATAATCTGGATGTTGATTAAGAGAATAATTTAGGCACAGATGCTCTGTAGAAATACTCTGATGATAAAGAAGCAAAATTACAGTAAATTCACGACCATAAGGTACACTCTTTTGACTAACATTTTGGCCCGAAGCAGGAAACGCGCCTTGCAGTCTGGTGCGCCTAATGTAATGGACAAAGTTGCGAAATTTGCCAAACCGGAAGTGTGAGCCGCAATGCGGGGGCAGTGCCACAGGAGCCTTGAGTCATGAGTGGGGGGACGGGAGTGGGCAGCCGCAGCCGGCAGGAGCTACACAAGGAGGGAGGGAGCTGCCACCAGGGCCGGGGCTGGCACAAGCCGCGTGGGGAGGGAGGGAGTCAATGGCCCTGAACTGCTGAGAGCTGTTGCCGCCCCAAGTTGCGCCTCGCCAGCCGGTGCCAGAGGCAGGCAGGAGTGCCGAGGCCCATGGTATGGGGAGGGCACCTTGGGCTGCGTTAAAAAGCTATGCCAATCAGTGAAAAATGTTTGCAAATTGACCACCTGCCAGTAATTCGTTACTTTGTTGCGTGCACTGCAGCTCCTTGCTGCAAAAAAACAAGTGCACCTTATAGTCCGATGAGCCTTATATAATGTACAAAGTTGTGAAATTTGCTGACTCCCGGAGATGTACAGTAATTTCACGAATACAAGCCGCACTGTTTTGACCAAAATTTTGCTCCCATACCGGGAATGCGGCTAATATTCAGGTACGGCCAATACGTGAATAATTTTCTGACATTTTCAACCCTGGGAGTGCAAACCAAGTCAGTGCAAACTGCAAAGTCGAGCTCCTGCCAGTAAAACCCTGCATTTACGCGGTTGTTACAAATTGGTTACTCTGTTGCGCGGCGGGTGGAACTGCTCTGTGCAGGCAGCACAGGGGGTGGGGAAGGCGGGGCAGCTCCCTCCTGCTGGCCCCACGGCTCGGGGAAAGCAGGGGCAGCTCTCTCCTGCTGGCCCCGTGGCTTGGGGGAAGGCGGGAAGCTCTCTCCTGCTGGCCCTGCGGCTCGGAGGAGGCAGGGGCTCTCTCCTGCTTGGCCCCGCGGCTCAGGGGGTTCCCGTCCCCGCGTGCTGCCGCCGCAGGAGCAGGTAGGCTACATCCCTGGCTCCCATCACCGCCGCAAGTGCCAGTGGGCTCTGTGCCCCCCCTGCCGCCGCGGGGCAGCACCAGGCCGGGGTGACCGAGCCCAGTGGTGGTGGCAGCCGGCCCCGAGCGGCCCCGCCTAGCGGCAGCGCCGAGCTGGGCCACCCAGCCCTGTCGGCAGCCCTGAGCCCTCATGGCCCGAGTCGAGCCAGTAAACCCTGCCGTGTTGCAGTTCTGTTACTATTTGGCAACTTTGTTGCACGCGGGTCCTCGCTGCGAACACAGAGCGGCTTATACTCTGGTGCGGTTTATTATGGACAAAAAACAAAATGTTTGCCAACACCCAGTGATGCGGCTTATACTCAGTGCGGCTTGTATTTGTGAATTTATTGTACCTTATAATCCGGTGCACCTTATGGTTGTGAAATTACTGTAATATATTAAAACTACCATTCTTGTGTTGAGATCTTCTTCGTCATTTGTAGGTTTTTTTATTAGGTCCACAGAAAATTAAGCAAAAAATCTACTTACTTCTTCAAAGATACTACTGTAACAATGTTGAGGATCCAGAGAATTCTCAGTACAGTAATTTCACAAGTATAAGCCACACCATTTTGACTAAAATTTTGGTCCAAACCCAAAGTGCAGCTTATAATCGGGTGCAGCTTATATATCGACAAAGAACGAAAAGTTGCTGTTTTAGTTTGGAGGACAGGTGTCTACTGAGAAAGGCAGGCACTCCTCTTTGAAATGGAGAATGCAAACCCCCTCCCTCCAAATTATTATAATTTTGAAATCAAGGGACATTCAGGCAAAAATATGGGAATTAGGAATAACGGTTCTTTTCTAGGGAAATTAAAATAGAAATACAGTACTTCAAAGAAACAAACTCCAAAGCGTGACGAAGTCAGAGTACAACCTGGCATCCCGTCAAGGAGGGTGTTGGCAGCAATTCGATTAAATGGTGGCTGCAGTCCTCTTGTAGTGACAGATGTCATTCAGTTGAAGCAGTGGTCCTGTACAAGGTGCAATTTCCCTCCGGAGGTCCAGTGGTGATGTGGAGAAATTCGGTTTTCCTCTGGAGTCCAGTGGAGAAAGGGGCTACCTTAGTGTCCCAAAACCTCTGTTTTTATCTTGGTAAGAGATGTTGGGCTCTTCCCCCTGGCTGGAGCAACTTCCAATGGGATGATGTAATTTTATCAGTCACACAGTGGGACTCAATGGGCTATTAGTAGAAAATGACTCGCTGGAGGAAGGATGGGGTGTGAAAAGATAAAGAATAACGACCTACCTGGTTTCAATGGATGGCCCATTAGCAGAATATCTGCCATTAAGATAAGGATCACTGCCCCCGACCCTCAACAGATGGTGGTAGAATAGACACCTTTTATCACACTCTGTATTGTAACATGTGGCTTATAATCAGGTGTGGCTTATGTATGGACAAAGAATGAAAAGTTGCTGGCGCCTGGAAGTGTGGTTTATGCTCAGTGCGGCTTATAATCTTGAAATTACTGTACTCTCATTATTTTTTGTTTCTTTTCTTCTCTCATGTAAGATACTCAGAAAGTCCATGATGCATTGATTTCTACAGTAGGCGCTTGGCATGTAAGCAACATGTTTTGAAATGAGTGTTCCCTGCAAGACAAAAGGGATTTCCTATTACTTTTGCTATGAGTGGATCAGTGGAAATTCTGACTAAAAAACAATAACTAAACTGAAGTTACTTTCTCATATGTGGTGTTCCTTGTCTTAACATGTCTTTGAAACTGTATGCAAATTATTAAACTACAATGTCAATTTCTTTCAGGAACTTCCTTCATACTAATATGAAGTAGGAAATGTTTTTCCTACTCTTGAGAAAACTTGTGACTCTTCAAAAATGTGTCCTTATAGATCAATAACTTTTTTTTCCTCTGAGGAACTACTCTGCTAGATTTTTCTCCTTACTGTTTAGGGGCTCTTTTATAACAAACATGAATCTGAAGAGGATGGTAAGTGGAAAATTTAAAAGAAACTCCTAGAAGTTCATTTCAAAAAAACTTTGAGAGGTTCAGTAATATTCAACAATTTTCCTATTAAATGTATGCCTTGCTGGAATCTCTCCGAGTGGCTGTCTTGAGGAAGGACTTGCTATCACAATTATATTGAGGAGTTAATATAACTACAGTAGTTTCACGAATACAAGCCGCACGGATTATAAGCCGCACCCCCGGTGCCTCGACAATGTTCCTGTCTTTGTCAATAGATAAGCCGCACCCCGAATATTAGCCGCACTTTCGTTCGTCGCGAGAATCCGTGCGCAGCTTTCACAAATTGGCCAATTACTAACAGGATCGCGGCATAGCGGGCTTTACTGGCTCGGGGCGGGGCCAGGAAGACTCGGCCCGCTCATGGTTGCCGACGGGGCCGGGTGGCCCAGCTCAGCGCCACGGCTCGGCGGGGCTGGCCGGGTGGTGCTGCCGCCGCCGCCGCCGGGCTCACTGGCCCCCCTCTCCCGTCAGCATCGCCCCGCTGCCGCGTTCGCTCGCCCGGCTGGCAGGGCTGCCGCCGCCGGGCTCGCCGCCCGCCCCGCTGCCACTTTCGCTCGCCCCGCTGCCGCTTTCGCTCGCCCTGCGCCGCGCCTCGCGAGCGCCGCGCCCGCCCCGCGGCGCTTTCGTGAGCGGCGGCGCTTTCGCGAGCGGCGGCGGCTCGCGGCGGCGGCTCGCGGCGGCGCTTTCGCGAGCGGCGGCGGCTCGCGGCGGCGGCTCGCGGCGGCGGCTCGCGGCGGCGCTTTCGCGAGCGGCGGCGGCTCGCGGCGGCGGCTCACGGCGGCGCTTACGCGAGCGGCGGCGGCTTGCGGCGGCGCTTTCGCAAGCGGCGGCGGCTCGCGGCAGCGCTTTCGCAAGCGGCGGCGGTTCGCGGTGGCGCTTTCGCGAGCCGCGAGCGGCGGCGCTTTCGCGAGCGGCGCTTTCGCTCGCCCCGCCGGCAGGGCTGCCGCCGCCGCCACCAGGCTCGCCGGCCACCCCCTCCCGTCTGCACCGCCGCCGCGTTTCCTCGCCCTGGCCGGCACTGCAGGCCCCCGCACCGCCGGGCTCCCCCACGCTGCTGGCCCCGATTCTGCTGGGCTTCCCCCGCTGCCAGGCAGCCCCACCCGCCGGCCTTCCTGCTTCTGCCATGCTCCCCTGCACTGCTAGCCCCAGTTCTCCCGGGCTCCCCCGCCATGCTGGCTCAGGCTCTGCCGCCCTCCCTGCCCCGCCCTGCTGGCTCAGGCTCTGCCGCCCGCCCCCACACTGCTGGCCCCGCCTCTGCCAGGCTTTCCCACCTCTGCCAGGGCCGGCCGGGCTCCAGCTTGGCTTGGGGCTGCCGGGGGCCTTTACTTCCGTGTTGGCAGCTTTTAGAATTTTGTTAATAGATTAGCCGCCCCGGAATATTAGCCACACTTCCAGGTTTCCACCAAAATTTTGGTCAAATTGGTGCGGCTTGTATTCGTGAAATTACTGTACTCTGCCCTATTATGTCACTTCTCCAAAAACACCACTAAGGATCAGATTACATTTTCAGCCCTTTTGCATGTAAACACCTTCCAAAATTGCTGCTTGTAGAGTGCAGTTTGATATAAACAGCCTTTTTCTGTTATGATCTACTCTTTATTCTTTATATGATCCATTTTCCAAATTCTTCCTACACCTATGGTGTAACCTTTTAAATGGGTGAGCCTGAAGCTTCACCCTTCATGTCTGCTTGTAGGCACTACTCTTGTGCCATGTGAGCATCACACAAGACCATGCATTTCTGGACATCTCAAGATATCTCCATTTCAATTTCTAGTAAATAGTGACTGTTCAAAATACAGTCCCTCAATGTGTGAGCATTTGTTTAGATTCCTTATTACACTACAACAGGTTTTAATTTTATTTGGATGGTAACTAAGTAATAATGCATTAAAAATTGAAAACTGCGTTCCAGCTTTAGCTGGTTAAAAGGAAAGTGATGTTTGGATTAACATTCTGCTGTTTAATATTTTAAAATATCTGTTGCTCTCTAGTTCTGCTTTTTGTTTTGTTTTGCTAGGTAACATTATTTCAGTTTGTGATCATGAAATTATGTCTTTCCCTATTGACGAAGGAAACAAGACCCAATGAGTTAATTGAATAAAGTGTCTATAGGGAAAATTTTTCCCTTTCCAATTCAAACTCTGCTAAGAAAAATTATGACTATTTATTTTACTCGGGGGGTATGAATGCAAAATGGAAATATAAAATATCTGGAAACATGTCACAGGTCTGCACTGCAATAACACAAGTGGTTATAATGGTATAGCTAACAACCTGGATTCTCCTTAAAAGAGAAGGTTGGCTTAGTTAGGTACCAAAACAGCATGCTTGTCGTATATTAGTGGACCTTAATTTCAATTTGCTGAATAGGGTGCCTTCCGAGTGAGTGCACCACAGATGTCACTCTAACTGGGGTAAAATCCTTTGAAAATTATTTGTTGCTTGATTTTGGACCATCCGTGCTGAACAAGGAAATTTTCTGTAGTACTATTTTTGTCAAAGTGGAACGACATTTGGAGTGGATTAGTTTACTCTTTGGTCTTTCAGGGATTTTTTTCCCAAATGTTGTCTATGGTACTAAGATACAGTTGTGAGGTCTATGCCCATCACTGTCCCCAGAACAGATCATTCCAAAATTACACATCTCTTTTTTGATGCACTCAAACAAAGGATATTTCAACCAAGTCCATAATTTTTTTTTTTTTTTTACCCCCGGGTTTATTGGAGTTTTTGTTGTTTGTTTGGGTTTTTTGTTTATTTGTTTTGTTTTCATTTTGGTTTTTTGGGGATTTTTGTTGTTTTTGTTTTGCTTTGTTGTTTTTTGGGTTTTCCTTAATTTTTATGGGGTTTTAATTTTTTTTTCTTTCTCTCCAAGTCTAGAAAACTTAATTTAATTGCTAAATTAAAAGTCGTATTTTGCCAGCAGCAATATTTTCATACACGTTAATAGATTATTTTTGCTCTGCTTGGCAGGGGACCTTTTTCTCCATATGCAACAATACAGTAAATAGAAAGTTATAGTCCATGATTTGAGACTAGATGCCCATTTTACATTTCTGCACTTCACTCTTCGAAATCCACAGCCTTTGTTCTTTACATAATATTCCTGTGCTGTTGACCTTCCAAATGTTTCTACAATTTCTGTTCCTTGCTGCACTGCCAGAGTTTTATGAGAGTGAACATAGAATTAGTAGTCTGTTTCCATTAGTAATAAATCTGCTTTTGCCCTTGCAGGGGAACCTTTGCTTCAGTGTCTGTACCTTTGCAAATATAATGAATTCCTGCAAGAGGTTACCCTGGTAAGAGCAAAGCAGGGTTTAAAGTCTCACCTGGTACATCATTGCCTCAGAGCTAAATTCTGAGCCCATTTAACAGGAGATATGGGCCACTAAAGTGAAAACACTCCCAGCAGCTCCCAAGGCTGTTCCAATCGCCAAATCACGTACAGAGGCTCAAGATTCTTTAATTTAACTGTGCTGTGAGTGTGCTGTTTTCACAAGAACAAAAAGACATTTCAATCTGTATTTTCTCTCTTTTCTAGTTTCATCCATTTAACTGAGTCATATTCATGAGTTCTGTGAAATCAGTTCATTCAGAATCATCTTCAGAAACAGATTATGTTCTCTTATTTATTTGTTTATAATTTTTATTTGTTTCTATTTTTAATTATTTATATATTGTCTTTACTATGTTTATACATAATTAATATATTTTTGCTATCAATTAGCCGTTGATTTCTGCCTTAATTTCAACTGAGTTTGAGAAAATTCTACAGCTATTGTAAAGTTCATATTCAGAACACAGTGGCAACAGTAAAGGAATTTCTCCTCTTTTTTTTAAATTAAAACAAAATTAAACTGTTATCTTGAGGTTCCAAAATAACATGTAAAAACTTTATTTAAATTTTGTGAAACATTCTTCAGAGGAGACAGAAAATGCAAGACAAGGCTTGAAAATAGGTTTAGCACAACTAGAAGTATAATAAAAAAAGATTCAATATGTACATATATTTGATAATATCTTTTTCAAATTTGGAAACATTTTTAATTGATGTGACAAGCTCCAAAAATGACTTTTGAATAAAAAAAATAAAAAATAAAAAAAAGGAAACCAGAGAAAAACTTTTGTATAAGAATGGTTTCTGTATTTTATTAAAAGATTTAGGAAAAAATATATTCTACAACTATGGTGCAACATTTTTGTTCTATATTTAAATATATGCCTAAAAACCCACTGGTTACCCATTTATAAAAATGAGAGCTGATTTTATATATATGTAGTCTAAGCTTAAAAACCAGACTGCAGAATAAATGTAGAAACTGAAGGATAGCAGATAACTTGCTTCATTGAGCAGCTCAAAAGAGTGATGGAATAGCATTATAACTACTTTCCTAAGCACAAGCTATTGTGACTTATTAGTCACTTACCACTTCAGTATAGCAGTAAATGGTGTGACCTGTTTTGAGGAGCAACAGCTTTGAATAGATTAGCTTTTCATCTGAATTTGGGTGCTCAACAGTTAATGTGAAGAACCTTTCAAGGCTGATCTGCTTATGAGTGAAACAATGAGGATTACAGAGTGTTAAGGAGGTTGGATGTAGCCTAAGGATATAATCTCTGGTAAGGTCAAGACTGGATGGCTTGGGAAAAAGAGAGATCCAAGCACTGTAAGGATCTATTTTTCCAGCTCATAAAACAGGCCAGAATATGTTTTTTTTTGTTCACTCTTTAAGGTGAAGTGAATGAAAAAAAAAAAGGTTACCCTTTCTCCCCTTATATTTAAAACGCAAAATACATAGAATGTTGACTCCTGTTCTTTTTGTATTTAGTCAGATATGTAAACTGGTAAGCATGAATAATATAAATGACATATAATGAAATTTTTATAAATATATCTCCATATGCATTCTTTTCCAACGCTCCAAGCTGCTGACATCTGGATATTTCAGAGAAGTTAAGAAATCACAGGGAAAATAAGATTTTGAACATATAACTGTAATAAAATTAATATATCACTTTACATATATAAAAAAAAATGTCCGTGCCGCTCTGATTTATTAAGTAAGGCTTCCAGACATTCCTCCAGACCTTTTTTCTGGTCTGAAAGGAAGGAGATAGCATGACAGAACCAGCATTTCAGCACTGTCCAAAAATCAGAAATGTTTCCCTTGTGGAATGGTCATGGCTGATTTGAGTGGTAATCTCTATGTTTGCTGAAATCTGAATTTCTTACTTCAAAAGCAAATACATATATCGTGGTTTAGCAAGATTGCATGGATGGAATATTACAGTTACACAACCTGATGTGCCCAAAACTCAGAATAAGTTTACTTTTTTATTTCTTCATAAAAGGCACCTTTCTGAATAACAGGGACCAACTGAGGGTTGAAGAATGCCTTTTGCAGCAAAAGAAGACAAAGCAAACCTTTTCAACTTAGGGGCATGTCCCATTTTCTACGTCTCATGTCAGTGTGATACTCACTGAATGTGACTCCTCTAAGTCATGAAAGGATAATGAAATGGCAAAACATTTGAACTATGTTTAATTTGATATTTAATATTTTGAACATTTGAAACTCCTGACATATGAAAACACTAGTCCTTTAATATTGTATTCTTTTTAAAAGAAATGTTCTTCTTGTAATAACTAATCAAATAATTACCCTGGTCGTATTATTCTCCTAATATCTGGAACTGGTGGCAGGTAGAGGAGGCAAATTCACAAGCTCCTGTAGTTCAGTGCAAGCTTCTTTAGTAATTCTTTCTTTTGTAGATGTTTTTATCATACAATCAACATGATTTTGCAAACTGAGATCCACATTAAGTGGGTAGTTGAAGTAGGTTGCTGTCCATACTAATCAATTGCAATATCTGTTTACTGGTAAAATACATTCTGAACATCTAGATATGTATCAGTGTAGAGACTCTTTGCAGGATAAACTGGAAACTCCGCAATCCACACTTTAAAGAAAACCTATAAATATTACATAAATCCTTTAGAAATAGCCCAACTATAATTAATTGCTCTGATAATGAGATAAACATTTCCTAGAACTTTTCCTTACACAGAACTATAAAAGAAATTACAAACACAGCTGCATTTCCTAAGATGAAAGTTACAATCTCCATAAATCTATTTATTGAGAAAGAAAATGCCAAAGTAGTGTGTAGCCAGACTTTTTCACCTCATTGTACCTTTCTGACTGCAATCATAAAGACCAGTTGCATAATAAACCACTGTGTTGCTCATAAAATTAAATGTGTATTTAGATGTTTTGTTGAAGGAGGTTTATGCCAATATACAATGCAAATAAGGGGGCAAAAGCAAACCTTTAGAGCCTCCATCAAAATTAATAAGAGTCTTGCCATTATTTCCGTAGGCTTTGTATGAGGATGTTAGGTTTTTGGATCAAGTGGATCCTTGTGACCTGAAGGGGGAAAATTAATGTAACACAACCCACCAGGGAGCTTTCTCTTCTTCTCCTGGTACATATTCAAGATAAGGATATAAGTCAGTCAAAGTTTTCAGCAATCAACACTGTCAAATTCAAGTCATATGCATTTGAGTGTTCTGACGTTTCTCCTGCTTGGCCCCTATGAGTTAAAGTGACAACTGTCCTACAAATAAAGTCACTGGTGACCGTTAAGCCTAGTACAGTAATTTCACGATTACAAGCCGCACTGACTATAAGCCGCATTGCCGGGTGTTGGCAAACATTTTGTTCTTTGTCCATACACAAGCTGCACCCAATTATAAGCCGTTCTGTCGTTTGCAACAAGGACCCGCGTGCAACAAAGTTGCCAAATAGTAACAGATGTGGCATAGTGGGGTTTACTGGCTCGGCTTGGGCCGTGAGGGCTCGGAGCTGCTGATGGGGCCAGGTGGCCCAGCTCGGTGCTGCTACTCGGCGGGGCTGCTCGGGGCTGGCCACTACCACTGCTGGGCTCGCTCGCCCCGGTCCAGCTCTGCGCTGCAGCGGTAGGAGAGCACGGACCCTGCCGGCACCCGCGGCGGTGGTGGGAGGTGGGGATGGAGCCCCCCCACTCCCTTAGTGGCAGCACGCAGGGACGGGAGCTGTCTGCTTCTCCTGGGCCGCAGAGCCAGCAGGAGGTAGCTCCCCTGCCTCTCTCGGGCCACGGGGCCAGCAGGAGGGAGCCCCTGCCTCCCCCTGAGCAGCGGGGCCAGCAGGAGGGAGTTCCCCCACCTCTCCCCACTCCATGCTGCCTGCACTGAGCCAAGTTCCACCCGTCGTGTAACACAGTAACCAATTTGTAACAGTCGCATAAATGCCGGCTTTTACTGGCAGGGGCTTTACTTGCCAGTTTGCACTGACTCAGTTTGCACTTCCAGGGTTGGAAATGTCAGAAAATTATTCACATATTAGCCGCTCCTGAGTGTAAGCTGCATTTCCGGTGTGGGAGCAAAATTTTGGTCAAAACGGTGCGGCTTGTAATCGTGAAATTACTGTAATTAATTGAGCATCTTCAAATGCCCCATAGTACCATATGTCTCAGTTAAATTGTAAGATTTCTCATTAGTGCAGTTTTTTAATAAAAAGATTGATATTTGTATAATTTTTAAAAATCAAGCATGCTCTTGGACAATTTTATTTCTCTCATCACTGGAAACAGTGTTCTGTCACACTTGAGGTGTGACTTCAGAAAAAAAGTGCATTAGCCTAATAACCACTTATTGAAGTTAAATCATCCCAAACAACTAAATATTTTTTAATTTAATCTATTAAAAATGGTTGAGTAGACTGAACATTTTCTGAAGCAAGTCTTTTAACACTGCCTCAGAGAAAGATGAACAAAATAAATTGTAACTTTTCCAAGTTTTATTTCCCTATAAGCAGTATTATCTCATTTGCAGAAATGCCACACTTTTATTAAAAAATAAAAAGAAAAATTATTAAGTTGTCTTAAAGGATAATATAATTTATTGTTAGTGGTTTGAATCATTCCAGGAGTCAAAAGCCTCTTTTACATCAATTTGTAAAAGAAAATTAATGTTTTGAAGGAGATATAAAACCAAGTTGTTTGGGACTACGTTAAATCATATGCTAGTTAACGGTGTTAGAGAGATAGTTTAAAAGTAAATGGACCATAACACCTTTTAATAAAGCAGCTACATGCATTTTTGCTCTCTGCCGAAAGAAGATGCCTGTTTGGCACTGTTTTGAATCCCATTTGCCACATATATTTTGAGTAATTCTGTGCTGAGTAATATGTACTATATGATTCAGTAACCTCACTATAAAATAATGAGTCTTCAAGAATAAAAAAATAGATTATCTATGAAGTTCTGTATTTGAGGTGCTCTGAACATATTCAAATAAAACAAAACCAAAAAAAGAAGCTTTCACCCAGTAAATTTGCTCAGAAAGGAAACTTGAGTATCTTGCTTTGTATTTCCATTTCTCAGCTCTTGCAGATGTTTTCTATAAATACAATTTCTTTAAGTCTGCCACCACAGGACCTTGCAAAAGTCCCACTCTTAATGGTGTTTATGACAACTGGGATGCAGTGAAAAACACAAGTTCACTCACTAAGCAGTGTCTTCATTAAAAGTTCCAGCACTCATATTTTATGAAATATGTAATATGATTTACCCAAGGTTGTCAAAGGAGATGAATTTCAGCTAAATACAAGGTAATAAACAGTAGGATGTGCTGCATGCATTTGACTCATAATCATATTTTGAAAGAAAATTTGTCTGAGGAATTCATTTTATATGTCATAAACTTGCGTATTGTTTTTCCTGTTTTGACTGTCTATGTTATCAGACTCATTGTGGAAAATATGTCTGGAAATTGTAAATAAAGCAATATTCTGAAGAATTTTATGATTATAAGCCACACCATTTTGACTAAGGTTTTGGTCCGAAGACGGAAGTGCAGCTTGTAATCTGGAGCGGCTTATATATGAACAAAGTTCTGAAAGTTCCCAACACAGAAGTGCAAGCCCCCAGCAGCCCCAAGCCGAGCTGGAGTCCGTCCAACAGAGGCAGCAGCGGGGCCAGCAGAGGTGGAGAAGACCGGCATTGGTGGGATGGGGCGGGGAAGACTGGCAGAGGCGGTGCCAGGGAGGGGAAGCCCAACAGGGCGGGGCAGGCGCAGGGAAGCCCGGCAGAGGCGGGCCAGCAGAGGCAGGGAAGCTCAGCAGAGGCGGGGAAGCCCGCAGAGGTGGGGAAGCCCGGCAGAGGTGGGGAAGCCCGGTAGCCTCGGACAAGCCCAGCAGAGTTGGACCAGCCTGGCAGAGGAGGGCCAGCAGAGGTGGGGAAGCCTGGTAGCGGCAGACAGGCAGAGGCGGGGAAGGCTAGCAGAGCAGGGACCGGCAGAGGTGGGGAAGCCTGGCAGAGGCAGGCTGGCAGAGGCGAGAAAGCCAGAGAGAGATGAGGAAGCCCAGCAGATGCAGGCTGGCAGAGACAGGGAAGCCAGGCAGGGAATCCAGGCACAGGTGGGCCGACAGAAGTGGGGAAGCCAGGCAGAGGTGGGCTGGCAGAGGCAGGGAAGCCTGGCAGAGGCAGGGAAGCCCAGTAGATCCGAGGATGGCAGAGGTGGGGAAGCCTGGGAGTGGCAGGCTTGCAGAGGAGCAGAAGCCAGGCAGTGGCGGGAAAGCCCGGCAGAAGCAGGTAAGCCTAGCAGAGCCGGGGCCGGCAGTGTGGGGCTGGCACGGGGAAGCCTGGCAGAGGCGGGCCGGCAGAGGTGGGGAAGCCCAGCAGTGCCAGGGAAGCCTGGAAGAGGGGGGCTGGCAGAGGCGGGGCAACCCAGCAGCGGTGGGCCAGCAGAGGCAGAGAAGCCCGGCAGTGGTGTGCTGGCAGAGGCGGGGAAGGCCATCAGAGGCGGGCAAGCCTGGTAGAGTCAGGCCAACCCAGTAGAGGCGGGCCGGCAGAGGTGGGGAAGCCCAGCATTGCCGGGGGCAGCAGAGGTGTGGAAGCCCAGCAGCTGCCGGCCGGCAGAGGACGGAAACCTTGGCAGCAGCATGCCAGCTGAGACAGGGAAGCCCGGTAGCGGCTGGCTGGCAGAGGCAGAGAAGCCTGGCAGAGGCAGGGAAGCCCAGCAGAGGTGGAGAATCCTGGCAGAGGCGGGGAAGCCCAGCAGAGTTGAGGCTGGCAGAGGTGGGGAAGCCAGGACGAAGCAGGCCGGCTGGCATAGGTGGAAAAGCCTGGCAGAGGCTGGCCAACAGATGTGGGAAAACCCTGTGGCACCGGGGCTGGCAGAGTTGGGGAAGCACGGCAGCAGCAGGCTGGCAGAGGGGAGGAAACCCATCAGCGGCGGGCCGGCAGAGGCGGGGAGCCCGGCAGCAGCAGGGACTCCCTGAAAAGGCGGGCCGGCAGAGGCAGGGAAGCCCAGTGGAGCAGGGGCTAGCAGAGTTGGGGAAGCCCAGCACCAACAGGCCAGCAGAGGCAGGGAAGCCCTGCAGAAGAGGGCCGGCAGAGGCAGGGCTGCCATGTAACAGCAGGGAAACCTGTAAGAGGCGGGCCAGCAGAGGCGGTGAAGCCCAGCAGAGCCTGGGCTAGCAGATGTGGGGTTGCCCGGTGGAGGCAGGGAAGCCTGGAAGAGGCAGTCCGGCAGAGGCAGAGGTGTGGAAGCCCGGTGGAGGTGGGGAAGCCCGGCAGATGCGGGGAAGCCGGGCAGAGGTGGGGAAGCCCAGCGGAGCCAGGGCCGGCAGAGGTAAGGAAACCTGGAAGAGGCAGGCTGGCAGAGGCAGGGCAGCTCGGCAGCAGCAGGGAAGCCTGGAAGAGGCGGGCCGGCAGAGGTGGGGAAGCCCGGCAGATGCGGGCTGGTGGAGGCAGTGCAGCCCGGCAGATGCAAGGAAGCCCGGCAGAGGCGGGCAAGCAGAGGCAGGGAAGCCCATCAGAGGCGAGCATGCCCATTAGAGTCGGGCCAGATGAGCAGAATTGGGCCGGCAGAGGCAGGGAAGTCCAGAAGAGCAGGGTCCGGCAGAGGCAGGGAAGCCAAGCACAGACGGTGAAGTCTGGCAGAGGCGGCTAGCAGAGGTGTGGAAGCTCGGCAGTGGCCGGCCTACAGAGGACAGAAAGCCCGGCAGCAGCATGCCAGTAGAGGCAGGGAAGCCCGGCAGAGGCGGGCTGGCAGAGGTGGGGAAGCCCGGCTGCAGAAGGCCAGCAGAGGCAGGGCAGCCCGGCAGAGCTGGAGCTGGCAGCACTGGTCCAGGGTGAGCAAACGCGGCGGCAGCATTGCAGGCTGTGGGTGGGGGTGAACAAACCCGGCGGCGGTGGCAGCACCGCCAGGCTGTCTCCAAGGAGCCGCGCCGAGCAACAGTCCCGAGCTGGGCCACGCAGCCCTGTCGGCAGCCTCGAGCTGGCCGAGCCTGCCCGACCCTGAGCTGAGCCAGTAAACCCTGCAATCCCATGATTCTGTTACTAATTGGCAACTTTGTGAAAACTGCACACAGATCCTCGCTGTGAATGAAAGTGTGGCTTATAATCTGGTGGGGTTTATATAGTGATGGAGGACGAATACTATCTGCCAACATCCTGGAAGTACGGCTTATAATCAGGTGCGGCTTGTAATCGTGAAATTACTGTACAGTAATTTCACGATTACAAGCCACACCGTTTTGACTAAAATTTTGCTCCCATCCCCGAAATGCGGCTTACACTCAAGTGCAGCTAATATGTGAATAATTTTCCGACATTTCCAACCCTGGAAGTGCAAACTGAGGTGCCGAGTCGAGCACCTGCCAGTAAAACCCCGGACTGCATGATTGTTACAAATTGGTTACTCTGTTGCACGGTGGGTGGAGCCGGGATCCGTACCAGCAGCAGGGGGTGAAGAGGGAGGGGAGCCCCCTCCTTCAGGCAATGCAGTCCGGGGCAGAGGCGAGGGGCTCCCTCCTGCTGGCCCCACGGCCTGGGGGGAAGCGGGGGCTCCCTCCTGCTGGCCTCGCACATCGGAGGGAGGTGGGGGACTCCGTGCTGCCATCCCCGTGGCTCGGGGGGAAGTGGGGGGCTCCTTCCCCTCCTGCTGCCACTGCTGTGGGTGTCAGTGGGCTCCATCCCCACCTCCCACCACCGCCGCGGTTACCGGCAGGCTCCGTGCCCCCTTGCCATTGCGGCACAGCTCTGGGCTGGGGCTAGCGAGCCCAGCAGCGGCAGCAGCTGGCCCCGAGCCCTCACGTCTCAAGCCGAGCCAGTAAACTCCGCAATCCCGCGATTCTGTTACTAATTGGCAACTTTGTTGCATGCGGGTCCTCCCTGCAAATGACAGAGCGACTTATAATTGGGTGCGGCTTGTGTATGGACAAAGAATGAAATGTTTGCCAACACCCGGCGATGCGGCTTATAGTCAGTGCAGCTTGTAATCGTGAAATTACTGTAATTATATAAGGCCCTACTTCCATGGTGGTCTGAGAATAATAAAGTTAATAGTGTATAAAAATGGTCTGTTTCATTAAATCAGAACCTAGAGAGGAAAAGAGGAAAAAAATTAATGTATATGTGAGCTTTTTAATTATTATTTATGCAGTGATTTTAGAAAGACTTTTTCCAAGGCTGAAGGTTATTTATTTTCATGACAACTGTTGTTTTGAAGAACAGAATAGTTTAGGTGTTGTGATATTATTATTATTATTATTATTATTATTATTATTAATATTATTTTTGCTACTACTACTACTACTACTCTTTATTAGTCATTGTTCTTAGTTTTTGCTGTTGCTATTATTACCATTATTAATAATCAATTTTTGGGTAGAATGTAATGCGCATGTATTCGATCATTTATTCTTACTTTAAGGTATCATTGAAAACATGCTTCATATTAGCATGTATCTACTTTACACATGCCAACTTAAACCATAGTATGAAGTAACGTTTCGTCAAACTGGAGTGAAATCTATGTCCTTTACTGCTACCCCATATATGTTAGTTTAACCTTCTATAGCACTCGCTGTCATCTGTTAGAATGATAACTAGGAAGGCTGACAGGTTTGTTGGTGATTGTCAGTGTGATGAATGCTGGTGAACCTTAAAATGGAGATCCAGACAGCATGGTCATATTTTAGCACATATTCCAATTTTTTGAAAATTTTCCAGAAACTTGTCTAATGTAATCTGCTGAAATACCTCACTGACCACAATGTCAATCCACCAGTGGTAGATCTTACAAAGAGATTCACAGGCCTATAGGCATGATTTGCTCAGAACACTGCCCCAGCCTCTACAGCTGGTCTTAATGAGTCTATCCAGTAGGACTGGTATCTGAAATTAATGCTACATGTGTATATATATCCTCTCACACATATATAAAAAACATAGAACCAAGACCTCTAATATCACTGAGGTTAACCATTAAGCATGCTCTACCACTGCACTACTAAACTGTTGTCTCCAGGACCTGTACACATCTTTTAAGTTCCTCTGGGGGTGGTGACTTTACTACTTGCAGTCATCAAGTTCCAATGCCTGACAACCTTTCTGGTGGAAGAAATGCTTTCTAATATCAACCTAAACTTCGCCAGGCAAATTGTGAGGCCATTTCCTCTTGTCCTGTTGCTTCTTACTTGAAGGAAGAAATGGACCCCCATGTTGCTACAACCTCCTTTCAAATAGATGTAGAGAGCAATATGGGCTGCCCTCAGCCTTCTTTTCTCTACTCCTAGCTGCCTCAGCTGGTCCTCATCAGTCTTGTGCTCCAGACCCTTCCCCACCACCATTGCCCACCTCAGGACATAATGTCTTTAGTGAGAGGACCAAAACTGAACACGGGATTCAGGGTATGGCCTCACCAAGGGGGATTATCACTGCCCTGGTCCTGTTGGCCACACAATTGCTGATTCAAAATATATCCAATGCAACATATATATAGTATATATGGTACTTAGGTATATATATACGTACACCCTCAGATGAACATACATCTATGTCCTTGGATATAGGAAGGATGCATGGATATACAAGAGCAGGATCTATAGAGAAAAATGTCACTGAACAATTTTGGATTTTATCTGCTTAGTTAATGTGCAGTAAGAAAGCTGGCGACAGTGCAATGATCCACTGTTCAAGGCAGATACATCCCCAAGTCTTTTTGTGAAGGTCTTACAAGGTTGTCTTTCTCCTAATGTCAAGTCAGGAACTTTAAATTTGAAGTATTCAGGGAGGCAATCTATTCCCTTAAATTTTAGGATTCTGTTAAAACAAGTTTAAATCTTGTTGAATAGAATGCAAAATGATGAGAGTTTGGATAGAGTGGCTCTCAGTAGTGTTTGCAAACATTACTCAAATACTATCTGGACAGATTTATCATGATCTTGCCATACTAAGCTCCATTTGCAGTCAAGGAATCAAGTACGCACTTTCAGGGAGGAAGTTGTCTGAATTACTTTCAATATCTGGCTTGGCATTACAATAATAAAACCCTGACACTGTTTCCATGAACCATAAACTAAGTATGGAAGACTGAAGTTCAGACACAAAAAAATTTGCATTTCTCCACTGATGGCAACACATTTTAAAAAAATTGATCCAGCTGAAACCCTTTTATCTCTCTGTTCTAATATAACAAACTATAATAAACTGTTATAAAGAAGTAAAGTTATATAAGCACAGACTTAAAAAGCAGATAGAACACCTGTTATTGAAAAAGTAAGTAATGAAAGGGTTTGGAAAAGTAAGCAAATAGACTCAGGTGAATCTTTCTGCAGTCATGCTGGTAATCCTAAACTTCAAAGTACTCAGTCCCTCCCATTTTTGCATTTGCATGCACACCATAGTTCAAGAAACAAAACCAACATGTTAGAGAACTATTCTGTTTGAGAACTATTCTGTTTCTACTTTTAGAAAATTATGCATTTTCATAAAGGTAAACTGGAGGAAATCGAACATTAAATAAAACAGTGCAAGATACAGACACAGGAGATGCAACAATTTTCTTAAAATATTAGTTTCATTGAACAGGTAGACAAAGTTCAACTCACAATATTTTCATGTAAGGAAAGAGACATTAAGTGCAAATGCAGGCATTCTTATTTAATCTCTTAGTCTGGCACTAAAGAGGATATAGCTTCATCTGAAAGCTACTGGAAAAGGGCTGTAACTTTTGAGCCAGGTTGGATGAGCTGGCAGGAACAACAGGAAATGTAGGAAACTTCTAGAAAAGGCTGTTATCTGGTCAAATAATTAATGAGAAATTCAGTTTCTCTGAAGTATTTTGCAAAAATCTTCAGAGAAAGGATGTAAATGCTCTCACATTAGGTGTGGAGAGTATCACAAACTTCAATACAGGTACTGAAAACTAGGAACTTGGATTTATGGTGGGGTGCAAACTGAGGGTTAAAGAATTAAATTAATTTTTTCCTAATTTTAAACAAAAAAGTTTATCTTTTGTTTAATTGCAAATAATTAATATAAGGGAATTATTCCTTTAAATATAACAAGAATATAGAAATATAAGTCCTGGGATTATTTTAGCCGCTGCACTGTAAAAGAGCGCGTTGATTGATGCTCAGTAAACTGGGATGCATTTGATATCACTCCATTCCTGAGGGCCCCTGCAGCTCTCAACTGATCCTTTGGGGTACCAAAGCCTGCCACGTCCCAGACAGAGCTGGAAGACGTCTGAAGCACAGAGGACTGTGTACAGTCGCTTCTTCTATGGAAAGGGAAAATATGGCCAAGATGTGGTGGTTCTCAAAAATCACCTGGGCTTACGAAGTGTAGTCTCTACCACAAAGCTTCTGTCCAGAGCTGATTGACAGCATAAGTGTAGCCATACCATTTTGTCTTCAAGTGAAAGGATGCGACTTTAAAAAAAACTGTTACTGATTTTATAAATTCTTGCAAGTGTTCTCTATAACAGGGAATTTGAAAAATTTTACACCTAATTTTATTTCCATGTGATTTATTTTTCCTCATCAAAAGCATCTAAATGTGGTGTTTTCAACACTGTTCTTCCTGGTAATTCTAATAATTAAATTATGTTAGCAAATTTAGCAGAATATAAATTAATGTTGAAATGGAAAATTTTGCAGCAATATTAGGAAAGTTCTTAAAAATCATTAAAGGTAACATAAAAAGAATTTTCTTTATAATGTTTCAACCACAAACTCTGTGGTCCCTCTGATTTATAGGAAGATTGTAGAAAAACCAACTTCAGAACTCCTGGGTTAGGTCAGATGTGTAACATCCATCAGAAGAATACACACAATACATATTTAATGATATAAAAATGCATCATGATATAAAAAGACATATATATATATATATATATATATATAGATATATAGATATATAGATATATAGATATATAGATACATAATGAATGCATGGAAGTGTTATATGGATTTGAAACTCTAGATAATTTTCATAACTCTTATGTGTTATATACACACACAGAGGTGTCTCAATTTATAAATATGTGTCCACACCAATTGCCTTGATTTCTGTAAAATGAGTATCAACCATTAATATGTATAACCATTAACCTGAACTTAGGGAGATAATATTAGGGAGCCATTTTACCTTATAAGTTTTGTAAAAGGTCTGCTGCAAGCACATAGTCTGATATGAAAGGAAGAAAATAGGAAATTACCAGAAACCATTTTATTGATGAAAAAGAACCTCTGCTCTAAAACCAAATATGTGTGAAAAATCAGGTTATATAGTTTTTATATTAAAAAGAAGGATTCTGGCAATACTTATTTTAAAAAAACAAAAACTTTACTGGTGACTCCATTTACCTAAATTTAGTACCACTTTCATTTTGTGAAACTCTTGAAACAGGAGATTTACAAGGACAAGATAAGAGGACTGGCAGATGCTCTTTGACTCATTCATTTGAAGGGAAGGGTGCTTGGAAATGGTATTGGCACAGAATGACACTTGAAATAATGGCCTGTGATTCTGTTAGCACTTTTAGTGTTAAGCAAGTGATCTGCAAGGTAAAGTGGATTCACAGTTAGAGTCAGAACCAGTGCACAGGTCGTCTGTAAAAATAGAAGATTCCATTATTCTTCAGGCTCCCCAGAGGGAGCAAGGCCTCCAGCATCATTACCAGGACTAAATCTGACTTTTCTACCTCCCCTAATTTCCTCCTAGTAATTATAGGTCAAGCACTCTTTTGTAAAATATAAAACCTTTGTTCTTATCAAAAATGAATAGCTGAGGAAAAAAAAATTGAGAGTCCTAGGAAAAAAATTTCAATTAGAAAACCAAGCTAATTTGGTGTGACCAAAGACTGTCAAGCATACTGACAGTCTTCTATTATGCAGTCATTTGGGCTCTTTCGAATTAGCTATGTTAATGTCCTGTGAGTGAATGTAACACTTGGATGGGACAAGATTTCTGCAATTAATTTCTGCAGTCAGTGGAGAGACAAGCAAATTTATTCTCCCCCTCTCTGGGAATTGGTAGTGGAGGGTGTGAGGTAGAGAAAGTGCATTTAGGAGCAGAGTACAAGCTAATCACAAGCCCTAAATAAAGCAGAAACAATGGGAGCCAATGCCTCCTCATTCATTCAATTGACAATGTTTTGCAGCTTAAAACCTGTTTTATTAATTATGTTTGACATTTCCTTAATTAGTTTCATTTACACCAAATCAATCCCTACTGCTGTATGGCATAATTTATAATTTTGAAAAATTTGCATACAGAGTGCTGACTTTTTCTACTTAATTATACATTAAAAGTGTCAAATGTGTTTGCTGCCTGGCATTATCTGTGCCAGAAAGGTTTGTGGTTGGACTACAATGGTATCACTCATTAAGAGCTCCCAAGTGCTCCTGGGTAATATCTGGGGAGCAGAGTGGCTCTCACTTTAACGCTAGGGAACAAGGAGTGTTTCCATAAAATGACCCAAAGCAAAACCAAAATAAATTACCTAAGACATCCAGTCTACTGTGATGCTTTACTCTTTCAGTGGAAATATGCTCTAGGAGAAAAAAAAAAAATTGCTACTAACAATTATCACCCTGCATATTGAAGATGAAGAGACAGGTCCTCAGGATGGTGATATTTTGTCTGAAAGGGCAACAAGATATTTCAGTTAAATGTATATTGATGTCTTAGTAGTAGATCAACCAAAGCATGTACACCTTTTTTACTGATTTGTAATATTTGAGCTTTTGTTTTCTTTTTTTTTTTACTCCGTTGGAAAGTATTTAAGTTAAAACACAACCAGGAATTAACATCTTCCTCCATCAAATCCATATTTTCTGTGAAATGGTTTAAGAATAATCACAACTGTTTCTTAAATAAGAGGTCTCCAGGTTGTAAAAAAAAGAATATGACTGGGCACAAGTCTTTCCCCAACAGAATAAAAAAAGGGTGGAGTGCAAGTAGCATCACACTGCTAGTCTCTTGGAAGTATCTCTAATCCAGTGCATATATTTCAGCTAAATATAAATTTCAGTGCATGTAAATTAGCTGAATCTGACAGTTCCTAGGTGCACTTCCACATTCAGATAAACAACTGGTTTTGAGCAGCTTCAACTACTTTATCAGTCGTAGCTTTCAGAAATACTCTTTCTTTCCTAAGTGTTGTGCTCATCAATTGACTCTGAAACCTTGTGAAGAATTGAATCCATTATGTTTGTCACTTGTTTTCTCTTATTCCATATGCCTACTTAGGACCCAAGCCAGAACTAACATTTCTGACCAGCCTAAGTTTTTCAACTGTCAGTTTAGTTCCTGCATTTTACAACCAGTTGCAAGAATAGTTTGTTGGTGACCTACCAAAGAAAATGTGAAGACTTAAGAACTGTAGTATATGCTAATCAGTGTTTCCAGAGCCATATTAGATATCTTGTTTTACTAAATTCCTAGTTGTGTTAGAGATTTTAGTGGTACTACATAAACCAGCATGATTTACAAAATGACCTAAGGACACTTCAAGATCTGAATCCTCCTGGGGTCAAAAATATAATTTTCGGTAAGAAACCTCAGAAATATATACGCTTATCTTCTATCAGTTAGTAAACACAGGTCCAAATTCACCCTACTGCTGTCTGTCGAGAATTAATTTCCCCTTTCTGCTCTCCTTTCTTGTTATGCCTGGAAAGTGAGGTTGTAGCTTGGAGTGAGTAAGAGGAGAAAAGGGTAACTGCAGCCAACATGAGACAGCAACCCTGAGTGAGCCTGCTATGGACATCTGATCATTCTCAGTTTTCCATCTCTGAGTTAGTTTTTTCAAAGGCTGTAATACTGATGAGGAGACTGTCATTACTCTGTCCCACTGCAAACCATGCACAGTTCATGTTGATTATTCACCCAAATAAGCAGAATTTTATTCCTATCCTGTCTCTGACTTTTGTTTTTTCTCTCTAGCATACACATGTGCACACGTATCGGTAGCAGCATTTTTAGACACTCACAGACACACTTGCTTTCCCCATGCCTGCCATTTCTGCATACCAAGGGTGTGAAAGATCATGAAAAAGACATCTAATTTTAAACGGAGTACGTCTGTTTCATGGGAGAAGACATATCAATAAGGTAAAGGCACATTCATGACATTATAAGGAAAACTAACAACTTTCTGCAAAGAAGCACAGAAGTTACCAGCATCTCATAATCCAGTTCCTGCTCAGTGAGTCAGGGGTAGGGAGAAGAAACACAGCATTTTAGAGGACCAGAAGAATAAGTACAGTAATTTCATGACTATAAGGCACAGCGGATTATAAGGCACACTTCTGGGTGTCGGCAAATTTCCGAACTTTGTCCGTATATAAAGCACACCGGACTATAAGGTGCACTTTTTTTTTGCAGCGAGGATCCATGCGCAACAAAGTAATGAATTAGTAACGCAATCCCAAGATCACAGGGTTTACTGGTAGGTGCTCAATTTGGAAACATTTTTCACAGATTGGCATAACCTTTAAATGCAGCCCCAGGTGCCCTGCCCGTGCCGCAGGCCCCAGCACTCCCGCCCGCCCCGGCACCAGCTGGCGCGGCTTGGCACTGCCACAGGGCCGTTCCCCCCGGCGGCTCAGCGCTGCCGCGGGGCTGCTCCCCTGCACAGCTCAGCTCATGGCTCGCGCTTCCAGGTTGAAAAATTTCCCAACTTTGTCCATATATAAGGTGCACCGAATTATAAGGCGCACTTCTGGGTTTCGGTCAAAATTTTAGTCAAAAGGGTGAACCTTATAATCGTGAAATTGCTGTACACAGGTATCTCGATCTCACACAGGCACAATATTAATTCCTGTCTTTGCCTCACATGCAATTTAGTTCCATTTCTTGTAGGGCAGGAGAAGCTGCACAATGAAGCATGTGACTTTCTGTATGCTCTGTGTGATCTCGCCCTCTGCAGGACCACATCAAAAGCACCATGTTAAAATAATACAGCCCCTGTCACTTCTGTGCTCTGTACTTCATGGTTTCTAAAGACAAAAGAACAGACATACCTGCTGGTGCTCACGGTCATTAATCATAGGGTAATTTCATATGTAAGGCGTCTCTGGAGGCCATCTGGTCTAATCCCCTGCTCAACCAGGCCCAGTTCTGAAGACTGATGGGGTTCCTCAGGATCCCATCAAGGGCGGCTTTGAGTACCTCCAAGGATGTGGAGCATAGCGCCCTCCTGTGCAATGTGTTGTGTGATTCTTCAGGTCTTAAGAATTATTTCACTCGATTCTTATCTCTTAAAGCTGAAGCTAAGTAAAATAACTTGTATCTACCCCTGTTAGCTCAGAAACTGTGTAAAAACTGGCTAAAGGCTGATGACATATCTGACATACTGATGATGAGAGTACCTAATCTGCTTGTCTTTCACTTCTCAGTCATGATTATAGCTTTGATAGATACTTTCACCACAAACCTAGCAATCACCAGTGAGTGATACATGACTCATAAGACCTCTTTATAAGGAGTGGTTCTTACCATTTCTGCATGCTTCCCAGAGGATGCCCATGGCTCCTGAAACACCTCAGCTCCCGGGATTATTAACAGTAAAGTCTGCTGTCCTTGAACTTATTTTTGAGCACCACACAACTGAACTACTAAGCTTAGGAATTTGATTTGACAGGGAAATGGCTTTAATAGCAATAAAAAGTTGCTACTGATATGTCACTTATAATTATGGGTGCTTTGATATACAAGACACAATTTCTTGCTCCGTAAGAGTAAGGATTAAAAAAGTATCTACTTTGCATTCTATACACCAGTCATGCCTGCATTCATGTCAGAATCCAAACTTACTGCATTTAATATTCAAGTCAATTTTCAAATTTTTGTCCATTAACATAATATATGCCATTTTGCAAGCCTGGTCAGAGAAATCTGTAACTAAATAATTTTCAAGTTTCCTTCACATCCAATGCAGTGTGAAATTATTTCCCCACTCTGTTCTTCATAGAAGAGCAATGCACAATTTACATGATATTGTTGGAAAATGTATTACAGACTTCAAAAGTTACTATATGTGTATGCACAACCATAATAACTAATCCAAAATGACCATTTAATTTTCTAATATAAGTTATACTTGATAGGCTATTACATTCAAAACTTGCAAGACTAGAAATGTATGAATGCTAAAATGAGTCTTTATAAAAACCTTCTCTTTCTATCTCATGGTCCTGCAGTATAAAGATTCTTATCCCAAATCCTCCTGTGAGTATTCCCATTGTATGTCAAAATTGTGAGAAGCATAATCATAAAAGAAGCTAAGAATTTAGACCATGCCTAATTCATAAGTATTTTTTGTTTACACAACAATTTATAACAAAAATTTAATGTGAAAATCGAAGTTAGAGAGACTGAGAAATTCATGCAGCAAAACTCGGAGTCACCCAATCATAGAGGATTAGAAGCCCTAAACTCAGATGGATTAATTTAACTGTTCACTGGGTTCACAGAACCCTTTCCAGCGTGCACAGCCAGGTACAAGCAAACCTGCCTATGTATGGCAACTAAGCAAAGAATTTTCTATTTTTACTGAATTAGCTTTGAGATCTCAGGAATTTCTTTCATCTTTCAGATCATTTTTCTTTTATTTTAAATAACAAGATTCAAATGAATTCAAGTTACCACTGCAAGCTTAAAATAAATATAAAGGCAGGTGTTTTTTGAGCACACTGGCATAAGGATAACCACAGCAGACATTAACATTCAGTGCATGTTATTTCAGGTATGCACTTTACTGAGCTGAGATACAGTGTACAGCAAAATATAATGAAATTCTATTCATAGTAATATGTACACACAGTGATTTTCAAAATAAAATGTATTCCCATATCCAGATGCTGCTCCATAGTTAAGACCCACATTAAGAACATCAGTAATTCTACCATACTGTTATGCAGGTCTTTTAACCAATAATCATGTTGCTGCTTTACTTCAGCAGAACTCCTCACAATAGTAAGCCTTCACAAGATCAGTCTCTAAAATTTTTTAAATACACTAAACCATTTGTCTCTACAGAGAATTAAATCTCTTGTTAGTTGAGTACTTTAAATGAATATACTTTAGAGTTTTGTCATCATTTGAATGAATCAATTAACAGAAAGTCACTTCCCCCACTTTTACACATCAGTATATTCCAGAGATGCCCAGAGAAATAATCTTGCCAGGCATTTCTAAAAAGCCCTCAAGAATAAAAGCCCTGGAATAAGCACAAGAGTTTTGACAGGAAATTATTTTCTCCTGAAATATATCTGCGTGTGCTTCCTAATTTTCCACAAATATCTATCTCAAAAAATTTAGTCCTGATTGCCAATTAGTCACACAATATCTTATCTTTTCTTTTTGAAAAACATTTGTCTCTAAAAATCAAATTACTGTCTTAAATAAAAATCAGTTAATTATTATTTTAAAACATGTTTAGCAAACATGTCTCTCAATTGTCCTCTGCATTATTCCTACACTATCAAAGTATTATTTCCAGTTTCTCTGAAAGATTAAATAACAAAAAATACAATCTGATACTTTTTAACATCTCTTTGAAATTGAAATGCTCAGTGTCTATGTCCCTTTAGTTGTTTTCTTACAATTTTATTCAGAAGTTGTTTCATAAATTACTCCTGTTTTGATTTCTAGCATAATTTTTCATCATTGGAGGCCTACTTGCTCAAACATTAAGTGCTAACAGATGTTTCTCACCTGACACAATCAAATGATATGTGGATCCAGCTTCCAAGTCCTTATAACACGTCTTCAGCCTTACCATGGTAAACATCACTCTGCATTTTATTAGCAAAACTTAATGTATTTTCAGTTGTCTTGAACAATGTCCATCAACAAAGTGACAAACTCATAAATACCCTATATAAAAATATTATGTTAAAATGCTGAAAGAATAATGGTGACAAAGACAGGAACTCAGGTTTCAGGCACATGTGTTTCCTTCCAAGGTTACGAATCCCTTGCAAGGTCCCTCTATAGTCCTCGGCAAAGCACCTTTGAAGGAGTAAAATGTCCTCTCTGACTGCTTGTGAATGTGTGCAGTGGTAGGGGATCATGAAGGGCAGGAGATGGTGGCAAGCAGCTCTAGACACATCTTTGCAGAAGATGCATCAAGATAAGCCAAAGACTGCCAAGGCTGTCTGTTAAGCACCACAATTAAATATCAAAACTTTTAGACACAACAAGGTAAAATAAAGTTCAAGTAAAATAAATATTAAAGAAAAAAAAAGGAAATAAAAAGCTGCCTCAATTCTGTAGTTGGCTGTAGGGTTAATGACAATGTTGAATTCCCATGTCTGTAAAACATATGCAGTTGTTCTTTCTTAAAGTATGTATCTCCAAAGTTGGGACTGACCTGAGGATGGCTGGTATATTATACTTTGCTTTAGGAGGATGATTCTTTTATCTGTCTTTCATGCAACTGTCCTGTCAAAAAAAAAAAAAAAAGTAGCAATATGAAATGGACAAAAAAACCCTATTTTACCAAAGTTATTTTTTCCTAACTTATTGGTTTAAAGCAAACACATAAATGAAGATAATACAATCAATATAAATATCACACTGAGTAAGATTTTTCTCCACTGCAAGTAGGGGAGAAATAGAAGGATTTCAAATACTGTCTGAGAAATAAAGCTTCACAAAAAGAGCCAAATTCTGTTTCCTTTGCTAAAATGAGTTATGTCTCTGACAATAGAATTGGTTATGATGCCAAAGCCTGACTTATGACTAAATTTTTTTTTACAGTGAAAAGAAACGACACAAATTTTAAATACCAAATATTTTCCTCTTTAGTCTTCAAAACAACAGCAAGTGGACCTCCATGTAAGGGTAGAATCTACCCATGCAAAACCCCTCACAATTTCTGTGGATTAAGATCCATGAAGGAAGACTTAAAACTGGAGTGTGAAAGGAAAAAGGGAACAGAGAAATCCTCAAAAAGAAAACAAGACAAAATAAAATTCCAAGGAATTCTCTTCATCTTCTAAAGTGGTACTTGAACAATCTTGTTAAGGTTTCTACATAAAAATTTTTACAATTAATCAAATTGTAATAACAATCATTCAGGTTCCATTAGACCAGTTACATTGTTCTCAGCTGGGTGAAATCTTGCTTAGAGAAATAAAAAATCACTTTGAATTGTGAAATTTGATTAAAGCATGATTATATTTTATTAGGCTATGAGATCACTGTTTGATTTTTAAATTGAATAGTTAAAAGAAGGCTATTAAAACTTTATTTATATATTTGGGCAATCGGGCCAGTTTTGTAAGGTGTTCTCACCATTTTTCATTCAGCAGCAAGCTCAACCTGGCCTGGGTAATTGCATGGTCCAAAGACTCTGGAGATACTTTGCATTTGTGCAAAATGTCATGTATTTTCCTGGCTGTACATCAGGAGGATAAACATTCTTTTAAACTCTCAATGTGAGATACAAAGATCTAAACCTTAACAAAGCTTCAGTTCTACTAGCAAAAGAAAATAGAACAAAAAAGCCACAAAACCCAAAACAGCAACAAACCAAATAAAAATCCAAATCAACCAACCAACCAGCCAACCAACAAGAAAAACAAAACAAGACAAAAATTCAAATCCCAAATCAACTAAATTGTCCCACATTGTTTTTTAACTCAAAGAATTTCAAAAACATAAACTATTATCTTCAGAAATTTCATTATTCTGAGAATTCATGCCATAACAATGAGAACTTTTTTCAAACATTCTTCCATGCTGATCTTTCATGTCAAGTCTCACTGGAACACAATTTAGGGATGCTTCACTTTTTTTGAACACCTTTTTTTATTATCCTGTGTTTCAAGATTTTCAAGTCTTCAAAATGTAATGTTAAAAAACAGAAAGAGTTCTCCCCCATGAAACTGGTCCTCTACAGCCTCAGCTATCCCTTGGCATACTCAAAAACATTGTTTGCTTTTGCCTTGTGATTTCTGTTTGAGGCCACCTGGCTCAGAAGTTTTATTCCTGATTAATGTCATATCAGATCAGTTACCACCTAGCTGTTAAAGGATATTTTGATAGTATAGTCCATTAATATGATTCTTGTACCTGACTTTTTTTTTCCAAGATTGTCTTTTCCTTACCATTATTGCAATCTTTTTAATCTCTAGGGGAAAAGCAAGGTTACAGAGGTGCAGTTTATTACAGGTAACATCTACTTCAAATGTTTTTATGTACAAGGTAAATTCATTGGTTCTTTGTCAATACTGAACTGGAGTAATAATAATAATAATAATAATAATAATAATGAGAATGTTAATTTTTGACTGTGTTCATTTATGGGAGAAGATATGAGGAAACTCCTAGGGAATTAAAAGAAACCAAACCAAAAACATTCCAGTAGTAAAGCAGATATAAAATATCCCCTCCCCTTTCTTATTTTTCTTTTTCTCTTTCATTTAACTCAATTCAAATTAATTTACAGAAATATGCATCAACCTTGGAGGTTAGGATTTTACTTTTAATTTTTTCTGCTTTCTATTTCAACAAGTGCAGTAATTTCACGATTATATGCCACACCTGATTATAAGCCACACTTCCGAGTGTCAGCAACTTTTCATTCTTTGTCCATATATAAACCACACCGGATTATAAACCGCACTTTCATTCGTAGCAAGGATGCTCGTGCAACAAAGTAACCAATTTGTAACAATCATGTGAGCACGGGTTTTACTGGCAGGTGCTCAATTCGTAAGCTCGCCTAGGCCTGCAGCTCGCATTTCCGGGTTGGGAAATTTCTGAACTCCATCCATATATTGGCTGCTCTGGATTATAAACTGCACTTCAGGTTTCGGACTAAAATTTTAGTCAAAATGGTGCGGCTTATAATCGTGAAATTACTAATATATGAATATGGTACGTAAAGAGCATGTATATACTGTAATTGAACATTATAAGAGAGAAGTGAACTTTTACTTTACCAATGCAACAAAACAAGGCTCAGTACATCAAACACGGTTATGCTAGCTGAACATAGATACTCAATAGCAATGATGTTGAAGTGATATGGATTTCTGAATCAGAAATGCCAGAACACGTCTGAAGTCTGTAGTTGTTGTTACTTAGAGAGTTTCAGACCATTTTAGATTGGAATGGACATGGCAGGATCTGACAACATAAAAAGAAATACCAAGAGAAAGAAGCACATATAACCAAATGATATATGATACAACCTAGAGAGCAATAAAGAAAGCTGGATGGTAAGGTACTCTTGTAAACAACTGTCTTTCAAGGATTTCAGGTTTCTTCTCCATAACACTTTTAAAATATTCAGTAAGCACTACATAGGGAATAGAGAGATGCATAGATAGATACATACGCATACAAACTCTTGTACACAGATGCTGCGCTTGTCAAAATCCTTTCTTGTCTCATAATCTTTCTAGGATCAGTTTTAAAAAATTCTGTCTAAGCTGCAAACACAGGATATGCAAATCCGCATATCAACCAAAAGCACACACGCAATTTGCACTTCTCCCAAAGTTTCCTTTCCTGCAACTAGATGCATAGTTTTATATGTGCCTTAAAGATGGAAGTAATATATTATTTTTAACGCAGACATAGACTCTTTATTTCTCTCCATATTTAATATTTCATTTTCTAGTATCAAGGGAGTAAATGCTTACATATATATATATATATATATATATATTTCTGAAGCTGAAATCCTGCTCATTGCAAATCGTAAGAAAAGGAAGAGAGTATGTCAGAGAGGGCTTTTCCTTCAAAGTAAAGGCACAATGGTTATGTCTGAAAATTTGCTACATATGAGAAGGGAGAAAAAAAACTATTCTTTTTTTAGGGCAAATTGTACTTCATTATGTTTGTGGATGGAAGCATCAGTGTCAAAATTACCCCATACAACCAATCTTTCATCCTGGATAAAAGAAGGAAAAGGACAGGATGCAATATATGTACAGTAATTTCACGACCATAAGGTGCACCGGACTATAAGGCGCACCCGCCGGGAGTTGGTAAAATTCGCAACTTTGTAGATCAGATAAGGCGCACCGGACTATAGGGCGCACTTTTTTTTTGCAGTGAGGCTCCGCCCCCAGCTCCCTCCAAGCGGTTGCTGGCCGAGGCCCCGCCTCAACCCGGCAGTCATTGGCCCCCGGGCCCGCCTGTACCTGGCAGGGGCGGTGCCGCGGGGCCCCAGGCCCGCCTGCATCCGGCGGGGCCGGGGCATGGCCGCCACCCCTCCGTGCTGCCTCTCCGGGGCCGGGCTATGGCCGCCGCCCCTCCGTGCTGCCTCTCCGGGGCCGGGCTATGGCCGCCGCCCCTCTGTGCTGCCTCTCCGGGGCTGGGCTATGGCCGCCGCCCCTCCGTGCTGCCTCTCCGGGGCCGGGCTATGGCCGCCGCCCCTCCGTGCTGCCTCTCCGGGGCCGGGCTATGGCCGCCGCCCCTTCGTGCTGCCTCTCCGGGGCCGGGCTATGGCCGCCGCCCCTCCGTGCTGCCTCTCCGGGGCCGGGCTATGGCCGCCGCCCCTCCGTGCTGCCTGCACGGGGCCAGTGGGTACCTGTGTAGGGGCGGCTCCACCTGCACGGGGCCCGGGGGGTGCCTCTGGACGGGCCGTCCCACTTGCACGGGGCTGGGGGGTGCCTGTGGAGGGACGGCTCTGCCTGCACGGGGCCGGGGCGTGCCTGTGTAGGGGCGGCTCCGCCTCCACGGGGCCGGTGGGTGCCTGTGGAGGGGCGGCTCCGCCTCCACGGGGCCGGTGGGTGCCTCTGGAGGGACGGCTCCGCCTGCACGGGGCCGGGGTGTGCCTGTGTAGGGGCGGCTCCACCTCCATGGGACCGGTGGGTGCCTGTGGAGGGGTTGTGCCGCCTCCACGGGGCCGGTGGGTGCCTCTGGAGGGACGGCTCCGCCTGCACGGGGCCGGGTGGTGCCTCTAGAGGGGCCGTCCCGCTTACACGGGGCTGGGGGGTGCCTCTGGAGGGACGGCTCCGCCTGCACGGGGCCGGGTGTGCTTCTAGAGGGGCCATCCCGCCTGCATGGGGCCAAGGGGTGCCTGTGGAGGGGCGGCTCCGCCTCCACGGGGCCGGTGGGTGCCTGTGGAGGGGCGGCTCCACCTCCACGGGGCCGGGGGGTGCCTGTGGAGGGGCGGCTCCGCCTGCACGGGGCCGGGGGGTGCCTCTGGACGGGCGGCTTCGCCTGCACGGGGCTGGGGGGTGCTTCTAGAGGGGCCGTCCCTCCTGCACGGGGCCGGGGTGTGCCTCTGGAGGGATGGCTCCGCCTGCACGGGGCTGGGGCGTGCCTCTGGAGGGGCGGCTCCACCTCCACAGGGCCGGGGCGTGCCTCTGGAGGGACGGCTCCGCCTCCACGGGGCCGGGGGGTGCTTCTAGAGGGGCCATCCCGCCTGCACGGGGCCGAGGGGTGCCTGTGGAGGGGCGGCTCCACCTCCACGGGGCCGGTGGGTGCCTGTGGAGGGGCGGCTCCGCCTCCACGGGGCCGGGGGGTGCCTGTGGAGGGGCGGCTCCACCTCCACGGGGCCGGGGGGTGCCTGTGGAGGGGCGGCTCCGCCTGCACGGGGCCGGGGGGTGCCTCTGGACGGGCGGCTTCGCCTGCACGGGGCCGGGGGGTGCTTCTAGAGGGGCCGTCCCTCCTGCATGGGACCGGGGTGTGCCTCTGGAGGGATGGCTCCGCCTGCACGGGGCTGGGGCGTGCCTCTGGAGGGGCGGCTCCGCCTCCACAGGGCCGGGGTGTGCCCGCCCCTGCTCCGCCCCGCCTCCACCTGGCAGCCATGGCCCTGCCGGCTCCCCCCGTGGCTCACAGCTCGCACTTCCGGGTAGGCAATTTTTTTGAACTTTGTCCATCAGATAAGGCGCACCGGACTATAAGGCGCACTTCCGGGTTCCAGGGAAAATTTTAGTCAAAAGGGTGCGCCTTATAGTCGTGAAATTACTGTAACTTAAACAAACTACATTTTTATTAACTAAAATGGTCTGGAAACAAGCCATTAACTACATAATTCTTTTGTTTTTATACCTATGTGATACTCTGCCTCAGGTTTCACACTCCCTTATAGCTCACATCACCCTTCCCCTACAGTGATTAAGCACTTGTTTCCTTGCTCCCGGTAGTGGGATCTCCAGTCCTTCTGTTCTTCTCCTCTGATGACATAACTTCTCAACTCTATTTTAAACTCTACTTTAGCAAGAAACTGTAAAAAATCATACAATTAGTAAACTAATTATTTTTGACAATCAGCAATTCCATTATTTTATACCCTTCCTAGCCCCTGATTTTCACTAGTTAGAGAAGTTGACAAGGGGCCACACAGGAGAAAATATTCCACTTTTCCTCTCAGAAGCACTTATTGTTTTTGTGTGTAGGGAAACAAGAAAAGGAATCTCAGACACCATAGAAAAGTAAATCATTGTATGCAACATGACTCAGATGTGACCCAGATCAAATGTTTAATATGAGAAAAAAAATAACTATAATAAGGAACCAAATCCTTCTGTGAAAATAGAAGACCAGAAGAAAACAAAAGAAAATTATAGAGAAGGGGAAAAAAAAAAAGCAGACAGCAGGGGAAAACACCTCTTTTTAATTTTTTTTTACCCCGGAATTGCTCTGGAAAGTGTTAACTAATCTCCATAAGCTCCTCTGTGTGAGGCAATATACACTAATTTCACGACTAGAAGGCGCACCGGATTATAAGGTGCACTTTCAGGTGTCAGCAAATTTCCAAACTTTGTCCATATATAAGGCGTTCCGGACTATAAAGCACACTTTTTTTTTTTGTAGCGAGGATCTATGTGCAACAAAGTAACGAATTAGTAATGGAATCGCGCAATTGCGGGGTTTGCTAGCAGGTGCTCAGTTTGGAAATGTTTTTTACAGATTGGCGTAGCCTTTAAACACAGCCCCAGGAGACATCTCCGTGCGCGGGCCCCAACACTCCCCGGTGCCAGCTGGTGCAGCTGGCAAGGTGCGGCTTGCACTGCGGCTTGGGGCTCAGGGCTGCCGTGGTCTGGCCACGGCTCGTGGCTCGCGCTTCCAGGTTGGCTTGGGGTGGCCATGGCTCGGGGCTCCCATGGCACAGTCGTGGCTCACAGCTCGCACTTCCGAGTTGGCAAATTTCCCAGCTTTGTCCATATATAAGGCGCACCAGATTATAATGCGCACTTCCGGTTCCTATCAAAATTTTAGTTAAAAGGGTGCACCTTGCAGTAGTGAAATTACTGTATTATCACTAGCAAATGGACCATTTTCTACACTTTCTTTTGAATCTGAACAAGAACATCATCCCTGCAGATCCTTCTCTGAAATATTTTAGGAGAGTGGGGGTGTCATGGTTTGACATTGGCCAAATACCAGGTACCCATGAAAGTAATTCACTTACCTGCTTTTTTGCTGCAGTTGAGAGGACGGGGGGAAAAAGGTTCACAAAGGGCTCCTGAATTTAGATAAGGACTGGGGAAAAACATTCTTAGAGCAAAATAGGTTCAAATTTAAAGGTATAAAGTAAATTTATTATTAACAGAGTATAATGAGGAGTAAAATAAGCCTTAAAAACTCTTTTTTTTCCTCCAACTCCTCCCTCTTTCCGACTGACACTGCAGGGAGAGAGGGCATGGGGGTTATGGTCAGTTCATCACTCGGGATCTTTTTCTGTTCACTCGGGGAGAGAAATCTTTCCTCTGCTACACTGTGGAGTTCCTCCCACAGGCAAACAACCTCCCAAAACTGTGGCATGAGTCACTTGTTCATGGGGTGCAGTCTTTTAAGGATAGGCTGCTCTAGTTTGGAAGTAAGGACCTTTTTTCTCTATCTCTGAAAGCAGGTGCTCTCTCTCCCTCTCTGTTCAGGTCTTCCACTATATCACTATCCACTATATCGCTTTCTCAGGCAAACAACTGCTCTGGCATGAGCACTTTTCCCACAAGCTGCGAGTGGATCTCTGCATCCTCCATGGACTTCATGCATTACGAGGAGACAGTTTGTGTCACCACAGTCCTCACCACAGCTTGCAGAGGAATATCATGTCCGACACTTGGAGCACCTCCTCCCCCTCCTCCAGTGACCCTGGTGCCGCCATGTTGTGTTCTACCTCACGTGTCCTCACTTTCTCTTCTTCTCTGATTAGAAGAAAAACTGCTGCATGTAGGAACCATTGTCAACATGTTCCACCAATCCAAACATTCTTGCACGGTCCTGCAAGGTTGAAAAGTTTTCATCCAGCTGTGCACTGGGGAGCTGCCTGCCACATTGTTGCCAAGGGCCCAGTGGCCCTGCCACCGCCTCATGCGCAGTGTCAGCACTGCGGTGCTGGTGCTATTTAACACCTCTCTTCATGCTGGGTGCCATGAAGGGAAAGCCACCCCACCCCTGCCCTTCTGCCCGTGGCATGGCTGGCCAGGGTGGTAAGCAGGAAAAGTGAGAGACGTGGGCCATGCCAGCATAATGGCAACTGCAGAAGCATATGGCCACAGTTCTTCCCCACACCTGGAGAAAAAAAATATTCCTGCACTGTTTTGATTCTCCTCTTAAATTTGTCATCACAAAGGCGTTACCAACATCTTTAACTGGACCAGCAACATGTCTATCTTTGGAGTCATCAGAGATTGGCTCTCTAAGATATGGTGGGAGCTTCCAGCAGCTTTACCCCTGTGGCCCCTCACCCTCCCAGCAACCAAAAACATCAGGCATGCCAAATCAACGCAGGGGGTCACATCATAGCACACAAAAATTAATACAGATGTATAAAGGTTTGATTAAAGGAAGAGTCTCATGGTGTACCTGCTGTACAAGGGTAACGGAAATGATGAACTAAAATGACCTTTCTAGTGCTTTCTTCATCTTTTTAGATGAAGTTTGATCATTAAACACAGTGAAGACATCTTTCATATATCTGTTTGCTTGCTTACTTGCAGAAATATGTTATATAAATCATGACACCCATGAACATAAGGGCAAGGATGCATCTCAAACATTGCCTCAAAATAATTGTACTTAATCTTTATTTGTTTTAATCATGGATATTACTATGAGTGAATTTTTGACTGAGTAATCTCAAGTATCTTTTTAATGCTACAGAATGCCTAACTACAACTATAAAAGTCTTGTGTAATATTCTTTCTGATTTACACAAAGGACCTAAAAGAGTGCAGAGCAGGTCCTTCGGCAGTGGTTGCTGAGATATCTATGCTTATGAAAACCACTTTCTTCCTATTCTGCATTTATTCTCCAGCAATCTCTGAAATGAGCAAAAATATTCTTTGATATTTTATTGTCTGGAAAAATGTATGGACTTGATAATAGGAGTACAGTACAGAGTACTCCTGCACTGAAGAAATCTGGGGAATACTTTGACAGCAGGTAGTCTAAATCATTCTCCAATTGTATCATCCTAATTATTAAAGGGAATCCAACCTCCAAAGTCAGGCCTCCAAACCCTTGCCCTTCTAGTTGTGTATCTGAGAAGAAATTATGGTAATCTTAAAATCCTGCTGATGCTGAAAGGCATTTCATCAACTGCAAAAATTAAGAGTGAGATGCAGAGGATGTTTTTCTATTTAGAGGAACTACTGCTTATATGAATAGACTTCATGTGGTGACTCTTTTGAAGCTGAGGACTTCAAAGCAGATCACTGACTTCCAGTGGGATAATCACTTAATGCAAGAGTGGGTGGATGGAATTATTACCATGCAGTCAAGATAGATTTATCCCTTCTTCCCTCCTTAAAAGAAACACATAAAGAAGAAGATAATAGCAAAAAGGAGCAAGTGAAGCTTTTGAATTCTTTGTCCCCATAGTTTAAAGTTGATGATAATGGGCTACTAATAGCGGATCAAGCATCAACTGAAAAGTAAAGTGGGTAAAAAAAACCAAAACAAAAAATCCAAGACATGTGAGAAAAGTCACTAGCTTCAATTAGTTTATTAGAATAACAATTGTTTATTTTCACCACAGAAAGCTTTACATTGGAAATACTGCTAGCCATCTTTGTAAATAAAATCAAATCAGACTGTTAATATGCCTTCCTAACCAACAAATAAAATGATTTTGCACAGTATTTGAATGGATATTTATGCATGTAGGTGGCATCATGGCCAAAAAAGTTGCTGTATAGGAAACAAACTTCCTTAGCTGTTGTCTCACGGATGGAGGCGTGACGACCCAGTTTGCTAGGAGAGACAAGTCGGCTAAACTTACATGCCTGACGGGACAAATCACACACTAACACCAATGTGGTGGATGGCAAAATGGGTTTTATCTTCTGTGCGTGCATCCTTTTATACCCGTGAAACGCTTGCGTCACGGCTGTCACGCCACTTGTTACATAGCCATTGGTTAACACTTTGGAGAGGGTGGGACCCTATCTTTCCCGTACACCACATGATCTTCCAATTGGCTTGCCTTTCTAACCACATTTCCCCCCTCTCCATGAACAGAGAACTTCACAACTGTATTAAACTTGTATTAACGAAATTGCAAACTTGAAGGTAACTGCAACGTGTTAGTAAATGAACTGTTGTTAAACTTAGGCTAGTTGCCTTTGTTCTAAGTACATAACGTCTATCCTGCTTAAATGGGCTTTAACAAACTGGGCTAACTTACTGAGGAGACGGGGACCAAATATACAGGCGAACACAACGACTATAACTGGTCCCGCTAAACTGGATATGAGGGTAGTAACCCATGGGGAACGGTTAAAAAGCTAATCGAACCAGGTCTGTTGGGAAAACTGCTGCGTTGTTCCAGTCTTTGTTGGAGTTCTGCCAAGGATTGTCTGATTGGGCCGGATTTGTTAGCATAGAAGCAGCACTTCTTGGTGGTGAGAGGCAAAGTTGTCGAGGAGGGTTACCGGGGTAGACCTGCTAAGAGAAACTCACAAGTTTTGTTAGATTTGTTACCTAGCACAGGTTTTATTGATTTTAACAGACACCACTTAATGATGTTATCTTTCTCAACTGCCATGTACCCTCGACCTGTTGTAACCAATTTCCATTCCGCCTCCTATACTCCTATCTCATTTTTAATGCTGACTGGTAGACCTTCTTTTATTGCCTCTATGACCCAATGTTCTTGGGAAGGAGCTTGTGTCTGATCTCCCCTGGGGAACTGGTTTATTGCTAGCAAGGCGGTGGCTAATAATCGTGGTTGTTCTGGTGGAGGGATATCGTTGGTGAGCCCTTCGGCCTTTGCTAGGGTCTCCAACTTGGACTTTAGGGTTTGATTTGCTCTCTCCACTATAGCCTGTCCGTGCTGTTGTATGGGATGCCTTGCTTCAGGGCGATGTTCCATTTGGTGGCAAACTCCTGCACTGACTTCGAGATGAAGATTGTCCTGTTATCTGTTTTGATCTGCTTTGGGATGCCAAGCCATGCCATGGCTGTTACCCAGTGCTGGATTGTTGCTTTGGAGTTTGCTTTGGCATGCTGGGTCGCGACGATCATGCCACTGTATGTGTCCACAGTCACTGTGAGTCACACCCTGGGTTTTAATAATTGGCAGAGGGTAAAATCTGATTGCCAAATCTCAGAAGCTTTGAGGCTGTCACGCCACTTGTTACATCGCCATTGGTTAACGCTTTGGAGAGGGTGGGACCCTATCTTTCCCATACACCACATGATCTTCTGATCAGCTTCCTGTCTAACCACACTTAGCACTTAGAAGGTTGAAGTAACTCATTAGCAAATCTAATTTTCTACATCTTCATGGAATATTGGGCATGATTTCTAGCAATTTGTAGCCCTGCCGGCTGAGTTTGAACCAGAGGTATCTTTGTCTCTTGCTTCTTAGGAGAAAAGCACATCAGTTACTTGGGAGGAGTTGGTATCCTCAGTTAACTTGCCAGGTTAGTCCTATTAGAGGGGATCATGTTGTTGCCAAGCTGGTTAACATGCAGTACCTCTATTTGTGAAGAAATATTTCTTATGATGGGGGAAAAAAGACTAATTTTCTTGGCGTTTTTCCTGTTCTTTCTTTTTAAAAGGTATGAAGTTGCATGAAAACCAAGTGATCTGATCTCACCTCATTATGAGATTTTGTTTGCTGAATAGAACTGAGATTAACCAAGAATCTGATGTCATATGTACCATTGTTAAAACTGCAGCATGTGCTTGGCAAGTCTTGGTTGAGATGCATCAGGAGTACAAAAAACATGTGTAATTGTACTTACATGTGAGTGGCCGGACTGAAAAGATTCCAAAAGTCACTCGCACTTCTAAATTTATATACACACTTCTCTAAAATTGAGCATGTCAAAGCAAAGATTTCCAGGAACAAACACTGTTTATAGACTAAATGTATATATTATGAGTCTACCACCTGCATAGATAAAATTCTAGCCATCCCACTCAAGCAATGACTCACAAAGCTTGTGTTTTTATACAGAGTCAAGTCAAAATTCTTTTTGAGATTGAGAGTAAGGGAGGAAAATCAACCACTTCACTGTTTTCAAATAGTTATATGTCCCTAGTCTCCATCTTGCATCCCTATTTTATGCTAAAAGAACATGCAAAACTGGGAGTTAATGAAGACTCAGTATTTCAGAAAATTAGCCACATGTTAGTTGCTAGTACCTTCTAAAGACTTAAGAGACACAACTCTATTGAAAATTTGAGATTAAGATCCTAGAGCCTGCAGAAATTTCTTTCTTAATGCTCTCCATACTGGCAAATAGGAATAAAATTATAATAGTTATAATTAATGTATTAATAAATAATTATCCATCAGCTTCTTTTCAACTTTTTCAACCCGCTGTATGACATTCAAAACTTTTTAGAGCATTACTTTGCAAATTATGTCACCCTTCCTACAAACTGATGATCCCAAACTGCAAAGTCAATTTTCTTCTCTACCACAAATGACATGATATATTGCAAATTGCATTTCCTATCCTCTTTTCCACCAAAACATATTTTCAGCCCCATTTTTTTTTCTAGTGGCTCTCACCTAGAGGCAGGAAAACCTTTTTCCACTAATTATTCCTTTGGGGTAGTTTAAAGCCAGCTGGAAATTAAGCCCCATGTGGCTGTCCCCTTTCTGCACACTATCTTTTGTGAGAGGGAGAGAAACACAGAGATAATAAGCTGAGATGAGAACAATTTACTGGAAAACAGCAATAAGAAAAGAAAACTAAGAGTAACTGCAGCAATAGTAGAACAACAGTATATAAAAGAGGATGATCACATGCAAAATGTGCGCACAGAATCTGTGGAACCACCCCACTTCTCTGTTCACCATGTGCTGCCCCAGGGAAAGGAAGAAAATGGCCACCACTTCTCCGTGCAAGGCCTTCTTCTTCCACTGGAAGCCATGTTTCAGAAGTGAGAATCCCTTACTTCAGTCCCTAGCAATAACACTTGTGGTAAATAAAAATCTGGGGTGCCCATAGGGCTCCAGGCTCCACCTCATTCACGGAAACTGAGAGAAAATTTAGTCTTGGCAAAAACTAGGATATCCTTATATTCTCTTCTCAGGCAAAATGCTTATACTCCCTTGACAAATCTAGGAAGCATTCTTGATCCTTGCAGTACATGCATTCCAAAGAGTAAGACTTGTGGTTATATGTTTTCAAATTAAAATAAGTTAATATTTTGCACTACTGACTACTGAGGATTTGGTTTACTTTGCTTTTATATTTCTGTGTTTATTAAAATAGCTTCTGTTGGTTTAGCACCCTGTATACTATAAAGGACCAAAAATTTTAGAAGTGTTTTCACTAAGCAGTATCATGAGTAAAAATAATTGCATAGCAGAAAATACTGAAGAATACATATAATAGTATCATTCATGGCTAATGAGTTAAAAGGATATCACAGTGCATTTATAAATCACTATACTGTGTTGTAAAGTTTATTTAAATTCATTGTGTCTCATTATAATTGAGCTATGCACCTTTAGGTCTGAGTTGATTAGGAATGCTATAGCTCAGAATAGCTTTTAATTCAGTGAAACATGATTTGACCTTTACCATAATCCTGTGTGAAACACACTATAGTTTAGACATTAATAATGATACTACTTCTTTCTTGTACTGGTAAGATGCCACTTTAAAAAATTGTATTGTTAGTTAACAGGCTCAGGACAATTTATCAAAACCAAATTATCCTTCTGTGTATAACTGGAGTACTTAATGCCAAGTTCTTCATCTCTTATAACTATTACCTACCCTTTAAAAATGCTAAAAACTAAAACATAACAGTGTCATGTCAGAGTAATAAGTCACATACACATACTTACAGACTCGCCACGGATTTAGGCCAATCCTATCTTAGGGACCAGAGCAACATAATGTACATTATACACGATCTGCTATGTCTTTTGTTTGACCTTTGTCTTCATATTTAAGTGAACATTTCCTTAAACCACTTTCTGCAGATTCCACTAACTGCACTTCTCTGCTCTTTTGTCATCATCGTTCAGTTTCAAGTTAATTTTCCAAGGATGACCAAAAAAAGACATGTACAGCCTAAACCCAGCAATCGGTCCCACAAGAGCTGCACAACCACTTTAGCCTGAGAGAATTGAGATTTCACACACTAGGACTGCCTTGCCATCCATGACCTCAGGGATCAGAGTGGTTTCTTGGCCCCCTAGTCCTCCTCTATTAATAAATTTACTGGACAAAGCTATTCTTTAAGTTACATTTGGATGATATTCAGTTTCCAGCCTTCAAAGCCTTAGTTCAGGCTTGCATGACTTTTCTTTTCAAAACGAGTATTTTGTTTTCAATGTTGTTATTATGTTCAGTTTAGAGCACCTCATAATATGGTGAGCATCTCACTCCAGACATGTCCAGAGAAGGGCAATAGAGCTGAGGGTTTGGAGCACAAGTTTGATGAGAAGCTGAGCATTTAACCTGGAGAAAAGATCTTATTGCTCTCTGCAACTACATGAAAGGAGGTTATATTCAGGTGGGGGTTGGGTTTTCTCCCAAGTGACAAAATATAGGGCAAGAAAAAAAGATACCAAGGGAGGTTTAGATTGGGTATTAGGAAGTATTTCTTCCTAGACAGGCTAGTCAGGCACTGGGAGAGGCTGCCTGGTCAGTGGTTGAGTCACCATCCCTGAAGACATTTAAAAGACCTGTAGATATGACACTTGGGACACAGTTTAGTGTGGATTTGGCAGAGCTGGGTTTACAGTTTGATTTGATATTTTAGACGTCTTTTCTTGCTTAAATTATTCTATAATTCTATGACCTATGATTGTAGGTTTCTATTTTTAATGACTGTCCAGGCTTCAGTAACATTCTGATTGCAGTAATTTCACTATTATAAGCCACACCATTTTGACTAAAATTTTGCTCCCAAACCGGAAGTGTGGCTTACATTCAGGAGCGGTTTATATGTAAACAAATTTTGGAAATTTCCCAACCCGAAAGTCTGAGCCAGCAGCAGTCCCGAGCCAAGGCAGAGCCCGCTCAGCCCCAGGCGGTGGGGCAGTGGTGGCACAGCGGCAGCGCTGCCCGGGCACAGGGGGTGCAGTGGCGGCACCAGCTGGGCGCGATTCTCTCCCTCTTCCCGGTGGCACCAGCCGGGCAAGTCCCTCTCCCTTCTCCAGGCGGCAGGGGCAGCAGCAGCCAGGGACACCCTTCTCCCTCTTCCCAGTGGCACTGGTTGGGCACGCCCCTCTCCCTCTTCCCAGCAGCACCAGCCAGGCACGCCCCTCTCCCTCCTCCAGGCGGCAGCAGCCAGGGATGCCCCTCTCCCTCCTCCAGGCGGCAGCAGCCAGGGACGCCCCTCTCCCTCTTCCTGGTGGCACTGACCGGGCAAGCCCCTCTCCCTCTTCCCGGCGGCAGCAGCTGGGCCCACCACTCCCCTGCCTCCCGGCGGCACCGGCAAGTGGGGCTGGGACCGCTCCCTGATGGCCGCCCCCAGCACGGCCAAGCCAGTAAACCCCGTGATCATGCGATTCTGTTACTAATTGGCAACTTCGTGAAAGTTGCATGCGGATCCTCACTGCGAATGAAAGTGTGGCTTAAAATCTGGTGTGGCTTATATATGGAGGAAAAACAAAATGTTGCTGACACCCCGGAAGTGCGGCTCATAATCAGTGTGGTTTGTAATCGTGAAATTACTGTACATCTACATAAGATTCATAAAAAATAATTGAGGAGAAACAGTAAAGTTTTGCATCTCTGACACAACTGTGTTTCTGATTCTGAATCAAAGAGAATATTCTCTAAGCAAATATGAAATTCATTAGAACAGTGAATTTAATATTTCTAAATAAGAGTGATTAGGATTATATGTCATCAAACTACTTTAACTTACTTATGAAACAAAAGACCTTGAATAAGTTTATTTGCTTACGCTTTATCTGTATAAGAGGAAATCAAGTTCTTATTGACCTTAGTTAACACGTTAAGTAACCTAATCCTTTCCCCCAGCTGTAACTGTAGGTTAATGTCCCAGTTTAGCAAACAGAGATCAACACAACTGGGTCAATATCAATTCCGTAAGCTAAGCTGTGGGAAACACAGCTTGTGTCAAAATAAAAAAAATATTATTTTTTAAAGTTGAAATTTAGTAATTGCTGATCTAGTCTCAGTGTTCTTGCTCAAAAAGTTTCTGTTCCCAAGGGATTAGTGCTTCCTGAATACTTAATAGAAAACAAGTGAAAATACTTTTTTGTTTCCAAAACTGAAGAAGATTTCCATTGTTTTTCATGGCTTGTGCTGCTTGGTTGTGATGAAGAGGAATGCATTAGTGGTGGTGTGAACCAGAAAAACAATATCACTTTAGTATGCTGGCTAGTTTTGAAAAATGTGTGCAAAAACAAACTGCATTTCCCACCGAAGTATCTGACTACAGATCCTCTCTGTCTTCCAGCGTGATCTGTCTCATCATTCAGAGCATCCAAGGAAGGAAAAGTAAGCATAGTGCAAGCTCTGAAGCACAGACAGAACAAAGAGAAGAAAATTAGAAAGTTTGACCAGATAATTATCCACACAGATTCAAATAACAAACACCTATTAAACCAGTTTCTGAAGGCCTGGATGTTTCAGAAGATAATATAAAGGCATTTCTCCCTGGAAAACATTATCTTTCATCTTTGCGTTCTTTAGAAAACCAGGTCTTTTCAAGTTTTCTGGCTAAGATGTTGCTGTGTGATATATCATGTGTTATATCCAAATGCATCTTTCATGAAGCTTTGAGTTGACACCTGTTCCTATTTATACCTGTAAACTCAAGCAGTATACAATTCCACACAAGATGGTTAATACAGTATCAAATTCTAGCATAGATATTCTACATGTGAATTTTCTTTATAATAGCCATATTCAAGAAAAAGCTTGCCAGATGAATTCCACAGCATAAAAATAGGTCAGATTGTGCCCAAACAGTGTAGTGTGAATAATGCATGTTATATGTACTGAAATTATGCAAGCATAAATTAATTAATTAATTTCCAACTGAACATTTTTATCACTGTGCAAAATTAGATCTGTGGAAAAAAAATGAACAAAGATGTAATTTTTTTTTTAGGAAAATAGTACTGTCCTCTATGGGAATGGAATATTTTTCTGATACCTATGCAAAAACTGCAAATTAAAAAAAAAAAAAGGAAAAACAACAACAAAACAGCAGTAGCTGCTGTAGCTCTTGGTCGTGCAAAATAAATGAATTACCTCATTTAAGGAGTCAAACTGCCCTACTATTTCACATGTCTTAACAATCAGCTCTGATTCTGTACATATTTTTAAAATAGTAATGTATAGCCTGGTGGAATTAATGAGAGTTGAAAAATTTGTCACTGTGCTATTGCTCTAAGTTCTCTATAGGAGGTATATTTATTTAAACATAAAAAGCTCCTGAAATTAATGTTTTACCAAACCTATTGGGAAGCTGATTTATTTTTCTCCGGTTTTATACTCAGCAAAATAAGTAGGAATCTTTCATACTATTAAAAGCCTATTTTTTAAGATCAGTTTTATCTCATGCTGGTATAAACAATGAGAAAAACATTTCTTTACTGTCAGTATTTCAGAGTCAATTTCAAAAATGCTGTATCTCTGTCTTACTGAAACCAATACAAACCATTAAGCAGCAGAGAAAGGAAGTCTCAATGGCATAGTTTTTAATTGCTGTGGGCAAAAAAGTAGGTCTGATGGGAAGAACTCAGAGAAGGAGAGGAATTCTACACAAAGCGTTCAACAGGGGTGTCATGGTTTAGGGGACAGTATTGCCAGAAAAGAAAAAGGGGAGAGTTTTTTCCCAAAATGGATGGTGAAAAATTCCTCCCTCCCAGTTTACTATAATTTGGAAATTAAAGAACTCTCAGGCAAGAGGTATGGGTTTAGGAATAACAGTTCTTTACTGATATATCTACAAGACAAACAAGAACAACATCAGCTATGAACAGATCAGTGACAAAACAGAACGAAACTCAGTCTCAGTCCTTTTGTCTGGTCCCGGTGGAGCAGGGGCAGAGTGGCTTTTGTCTCTTGTTTCAGTCGCGAGAACTGCAGGACCAGGCAGGTGGTAGCGGCAGGGGGGTCCCAGGTGGGAGAAGGGTGAAGGAAAAGAAACCTCGGCTCACCGGTTCTCAGCGCTGTTCTCAGAAAAAGGAAACTGTAGTAGTGTTGGAGTGCAGGGCCTGGTCACACCACGGAAAAAGAAAGAAGTTCTCTGCTCATGTTCAGGCCAGCGAGCGAGAGTGGCTCATCGAAAGGACAAAGCAACTTACAGCTATTCATTCCCACCCCCTCTTTTGTCAATTAGAAGCCAGGGAGTTGCCCAGCCAGGTTACTTTGACATGCTAATGAGAAAAATTCTCTCCACTGAGGGAAAGTGTGAAAAACTCCCCCAATCCCCAACAAGGGGAAAAAAGGGCTGGCTGCAATCCTAGTGCAGTGGAGTCCACCCTGCAGCTACCCTGATAGACACCCTGTCCAAGACAATTAAAAGAATGTTAGAAGCACCCAGTACAATGTCACTGTCAAAATTTAGCTTCACTCCACAAAGAAATTCTTTCCTGAACAGACAGGGATTGCAGTAGATGTATGTTGAGGAAAATTTTGTAACATAATCTTGAATTTGCAAGGCAGGTCCATGCATATCCTCAGCACTAAGGGTTGGGCATTACATCTCATCTAAGAAAAAAAAGGTGTTTATGAAAATCAGTACAGGATTTAAACAATTCTTCTTATACATTCTCTGCAACTAATAAGGAAAATGGGAAAATCTGCACATATCTCTTTTTAATTAAAATACCCTAAGAAGTAACAGGAGAAAAAAAGTGGAAGAGTTAATAGGACATTTAAAAATTAAAATACAGGAAGATGAGATTCCAGAAAGGCAATGTCTTTCCTGGAAGTCTACAGTGGTCTACTGTTCCAGAGTAATTCTATATTTTATGGACGTGCTGATGGTTTTTTGCTTCTTATTCATTCATTCTAATCCCATAGAAATATATTTTTCCTTCTCAATTTTTGTTTCTTTATTACAAAACGTATTGAACATAGAGTTCACTGAAGTAAAATGAAATATATTCCAATTTTCCTCCTAAGTCAGTGACATCCTCTCCAGGCTTTCCTGGTTAAATGTAATATTGTTCCTATTCACATTATTTACTACTCATCCCAAGCTTTCATTTATTAAGCTCCCAGATTGTACAGTGAAGGTGAGGTTAATACGCAGATAATCTGTTTAGCAGCTGTACATATTAAAATAACTTTTTAAAATTTTTCAGGAAAATAATATGAACTGTGACTGCCAAACACACAGCTGGGATGAAACCTTGTAGAAAATAATTAAATGTATCAATAGACAATCACTAAGACAGTGGTTTTTTCTGCTTGTTTGGGAATTCTCAGTATTATACAAATTTTGGGGAATTTTTTAACAAATAAAACTTCTTGCTATGGAATGAAGGACAAAAATCATCCTCTAAGTGTTGAAGAACAAAAAACTTTTAACAATAGATAAAGGATACTTACAGTAATTTCACTAATACAAGCCGCACTGAGTATAAGCTGCATCACTGGGTGTTGGCAAACATTTTGTTCTTTGTCCATAAATAAACCACACCTGAATATTAGCTGCACTTTCGTTCGTAGCGAGAATCCATGTGCAGCTTTCACAAAATTGCCAATCAGTAACAGGATCGCAGCATAGCGGCGTTTACTGGCTTGGGGCGGGACCAGGCAGGCTCGGCCCACTCATGGTTGCCGACGGGGCCGGGTGGCCCAGCTCGGCGCTACAGCTCAGCGGGGCCACTTGGGGCCGGCCAGACGGTGCTGCCGCTGCCGTCGCCGCCAGGCTCCCTTGCCCCACCCTGCCGTCTGCACCGCTGCCGCCACGTTTACTTGCCCTGGCCAGCACTGCAGGCCCCCGGTTCTGCTGGGCTCCACTGCACTGCTAGTCCCGGTTCTGCTGGGCTTCCCCCCACCGCTGAGCAACCCCGCGCGCCGGGCGTCCGCTTCTCCATGCTCCCCTGCGCAGCCAGGCTCCCCTGCACTGCTAGCCCCGGTTCTGCTGGGCTGTCCTGCACTGCTAGCCCCAGTTTGACTGGGTTTCCCCATGCTGCTGACACAGGCTCTGCCACCCCCCCAAGGCTGCACTGCTGGCCCCGCCTCTGCCAGGCTTTCCCACCTCTGCCATGGTTGGCCGGGCTCCAGTTTGGCTTGGGGCTGCCGCGGGTTCTCACTTCTGTGTTGGCAGCTTTTAGAATATTGTTAATATATTAGCCACCCTGGAGTACTAGCCGCACTTCCAGGTTTCCACCAAAATTTTGGTGAAAATGGTGGGGCTTGTATTCGTGAAATTACTGTACTTTAAAGGTGTAAAATTTGAAGGACTGAGACACAAATGTGCTCATAGTCCACATATGCACTCAAACTGACTGAATAAAGAAAAAATACTGTCTTTGAAATCTGTGAAGAATTAACTTGTCATGAAGTAGACAATAAACACTATTTTATCAGATACAGATCTCAAAAGGAAATAAACTTCTATAAATGTGTAGAATCAAATACCACAGTGTGACTGTGAAGCTAAATCAAGAAGTGTGCATGAAGAATTATGATAGCTAACTGTCAAGAAGAAAACACATTACAGATGTATTATGTAATATTGGGAATATCTGTGGAATGAAATCAAAGGCATATGTAACACATTTGCAGATTGCACTAGGGTGGCAATAATTACTAACATCTTTTAAGATGATTTTAAAGTTTAAAAGCATCTTGAAAAACTCGAGGTACAGTGTGGAAAATATGCTCATTTTTTAAAAAAAGTACAGTAAATTCACAAATACAAGTCGCACGGAGTATAAGCCGCACTGCTGGTGTGTTGGCAACATTGTTGCCTTTGTTAATAGATAAGCCGCACCCAGAATATTAGCCGTACTTTAGTTCGCAGCGAACTTTCACAAAGTCGTCATTTAGTAACACAATCGCGGATTGCCAGGGCTTACTGGCTTACTGCCGACCTCAGAAACATTGTTTCCAAGTGAAAAAAGACACAGACGATAGCTGCGGCACCGTTCCCTGCAAGTTTTATTTACAGGCCGAAAAAGACACGAACAATAGTGTGGTCATTTTGCGAGCATTCCCAATGGATCCATGTTGCCTTTAAACAGCCGCTGAGCTGCGCGGGCGGGCAGCCAAGCACTGAGCAGAGCCACATCTCCGTGCTGGCACGGCCACCCGCTCAGCCCCGCGGGCGAGCGGCCGAGGTCCCCGAACTCAGCTTTTTCCCCCCCACACTCATCAGCGCGAACCCACCTGTCCTGTGAGCTCAGCGAGTGCCACCCCACCCCCTCAGCCCCGCGGCTGAGGTCCCCGAACTCAGCTCTTTCCCCGCCACATGCATCGGCGCGAACCGTGTCCTGTGAGCTCAGTGAGGTCTACCCCCCCGCCCGCTCAGCCGCCCCGCCCCTGCCCGCTCAGCCACCCCGCCCCTGCCCGCTCAGCCGCACCCCCCCTGCCCGCTCAGCCGCCCCTCCCCTGCCCGCTCAATCACCCCGCCCCCGCCCACTCAGCCGCCCACCCCCTCCTCCGCGTGAGCCCAGCGACCCGCGCAGCCACACAAGGGCGGCCAACTGCGCAGCCGCAGAAAACTGAAAACACTTTAAAAAATACAGAAAAATATCACACTTTTATTAAACTTTTAAACAGTTTCATTTTTCATTCATCAGCCGCTTCATCAGCGGCTTCATCTTCCATGAAACCGTCGAAGTCTTCATCCTCCGTATCGGAAACCAGCAGTTGAGCAACTGTGGGATCCAGCGAACGTGAGGCGGTTTCGCCCTCACCTTCACCATCGGAGTTATCACTTTCGGTACTCTCAATGGCATTGCTGGTCAGTCCAGGAATGATGTCAGCTTTGGCGAACCCTCGGCTGATAGTTCGGGTAGTTACTTTACCCCAGGCATCCAGTATCCACTGGCACACTGTAGCGTAACTTGCCCTGCGCAGCCTCCCAGTGTTGGTATAGGAGTGTTCACCTTCCAACATCCACTCTTCCCACAGAGATCGCACTTTAGCCTTGAAGGAACGAATAATACCTATGTCCAGCGGCTGCAGTTCTTTGGTCAAGCCACCCGGTATTACAGTAAGCTCCGTCTTCTTTATTTTCAAGATTTCTTTCACGGTTTCCGTCGTGTGGGTACGCATGGAATCCAAAATTAGCAGTCCCGGTAACTGATTAAACAACCTATGCAATGTGCCACCGTAAACTTCCGTTAGCCAAATATTCATTGCCTCTTCATCCATCCAACCTTTTGAATTAACATGAACCTTTATTCCATTTGGAAATCTGTCTTTAGGGAGGGTTTTTCTTTTAAAAATGACCATGGGGCGTAATTTCTGCCCAGCTAGCGAAACGCCGAGGACAACCGTAAATGATGTCTTTTCATTTCCCGTGGTTCTTACCGGTACCGTCGGTGTTCCGGTGTGCTCCACGGTCCTCATCAGCGGCATATCGAATGTGAGGGGTACAGTAATTTCACGAATACAAGCCGCACCAATTTGACCAAAATTTTGGTGGAAACCCGGAAGTGCGGCCAATATTCTGGGGCGGCTAATACATTAACAAAATTCTAAAAGCTGCCAACACGGAAGTGAGAGCCCGCGGCAGCCCCAAGCCAAGCTGGAGCCCGGCCGGCCCCGGCAGAGGTGGGAAAGCCTGGCAGAGGCGGGGCCAGCAGTGTGGAGGCGGGCGGCTGAGCCTGAGCCAGCAGGGCGGGGCAGGGGGGGCGGCAGAGCCCGGGCCAGCAGGGCGGGGGAGCCCGGGAGAACTGGGGCTAGCAGTGCAGGGGAGCATGGCAGAAGCAGGAAGGCCGGCGGGTGGGGCTGCCTGGCAGCGGGGGAAGCCCAGCAGAATCGGGGCCAGCAGCGTGGGGGAGCCCGGCGGTGCCGGGGCCTGCAGTGCCAGCCAGGGCGAGGAAACACGGCGGCAGTGCAGATGGGAGGGGGCGGCCGGCATGCCTGCCAGCGGCGGCAGCGGCTGGCCCGCCGGCAGGGCGAGTACGTGAACGCAGCGGCGACGCGGCCGGCATGCCTGCCAGCGGCGGCAGTGCCTGGCCCGCCGGCAGGGCGAGTACGTGAACGCAGCGGCGAGGCGGCCAGCATGCCTGCCAGCGGCAGCAGTGCCTGGCCCGCCGGCAGGGCGACTACGGTAACGCAGCGGCGACGCGGCCGGCATGCCTGCCAGCGGCGGCAGTGCCTGGCCCGCCGGCAGGGCGACTACATAAACGCAGCGGCGACGCGGCCGGCATGCCTGCCAGCGGCGGCAGGGCCTGGCCCGCCGGCAGGGCGAGTACGTGAACGCAGCGGCGACGCGGCCGGCATGCCTGCCAGCGGCGGCAGTGCCTGGCCCGCCGGCAGGGCGACTACGGTAACACAGCAGCGACGCGGCCGGCATGCCTGCCAGCGGCGGCAGTGCCTGGCCCGCCGGCAGGGCGACTACGGTAACGCAGCAGCGACGCGGCCGGCATGCCTGCCAGCGGCGGCAGTGCCTGGCCCGCCGGCAGGGCGACTACGTTAACGCAGCGGCGACGCGGCCGGCATGCCTGCCAGCGGCGGCAGTGGCTGGCCCGCCGGCAGGGCGAGTACGTAAACGCAGCGGCGGGGCGGTGCTGACGGGAGAGGGGGGCCAGTGAGCCCGGCGGCGGCTGCAGCACCACCCGGCCGGCCCCGTCAGCAACCATGAGCGGGCCGAGCCTGCCTGGCCCCGCCCCGAGTCAGTAAAGCCCGCTATGCCGCGATCCTGTTACTAATTGGCCAATTTGTGAAAGCTGCGCACGGATTCTCGCGACGAACGAAAGTGCGGCTAATATTCGGGGTGCGGCTTATCTATTGACAAAGACAGCAACATTGTCGAGGCACCGGGGGTGCGGCTTATAATCCGTGCGGCTTGTATTCGTGAAACTACTGTACTTCGTCCATGTTAATTATACAATGCGGCTGTATCTTATTTTCAGAGATCTATTTTTTGCAGTAACTCCGGAACCTGGCTACCTTTTCTTTGTAGTCCGCCAGCAACCGCTGACACACCGTGGTCCGTGTACGGACAGAGAGCTGCTGTCGCCTCATAAAGCGGAAGCACCAAGACGCTCCTGCTTTAAATTCTTCTATATGCAATTGATTTGCAATTGCTTTGGCTTGTATCCGAATGGCAACAGTAGATATACTTCGGCCAGCTGCCCTTCGCTCAGAAATCCACTGATAAAGTCTTTCTTCCAGCTCTGGCCATCGTGCTCTGCGGCCACGGAAACTTTTCTTTGTCTTCCTTGCGAGACGAAGTTCGTCCTCCTGCTGTCTCCATCTGCGTACCATGCATTCATTAACGTGGAATGCTCTAGCTACAGGTCTATTCCCATGTTCTTTTGCATAGCTAATCGCTTTCAATTTAAACTCTGCATCGTACGCTACTCTCTTCTCCGCAGCCATGCCGAGGGAAGAAGTCACCGAGGGCAGAACGAGTCGAGAAGAGAACACGTCGAGGGCAGAACATGCCGAAAAAGAATGAGGCGCAGGAACTCATCCTGCTAAATACCCCCCCGTCCCCCAGTAATGCCGTCATCCACAGGCAGACAATAAGCTGTTCTCTGATTGGTTCATCGTCGGAACAACGGAAAACCATGGATTTCAGACTGTTTTGGCTCGGGACTGGACCAGAATGATACTAGGTAAGGGCAGATATCACTTTTTTGTCCATAAATTAGCCGCACCGGAATATTGGCCGCATTTCCGGGTTTCCACCAAAATTTTAGTCTTCTTGCTGCGGCTTGTATTCCTGAAATTACTGTAAATGCAAGGTGTTATAGACAGGCTGGAAAAAGCAGAAAAGAAAAAGTCCACTATGTAACCTGGGAAACAATGGGAAGATAAAATATTCAGCAGGAAAAATTTCAACTTTTTTTTGTAAATAATAATTAGTCTTAAAAAAAACCAATCTTTTCCATTTGCATAAAAGGGCAATACAGACTTGTGTTTTATATATAGTAGAAAAAAAATCTAGATTATGTGAAATAATCCTTTTTTTTCTGTTCTGCCATGTTAATTTTTGGTTGATTGAATTTTATTTCCAGAAGAAATTAACTGCTTACATAAAGCCCAGAAAACATGAATGAAAAACAGCAGATATTTAGAAAATATAGTCTATAAGGAAATATATAATAAATAGAAACTGACGCAATTAAAGAGAAAGAAATAATTTTCAAAATCATTAACAACCTCTATGGAGGGAAAAGAAACACCGTTCTCCAAGTAAATAGGATAAAATGTCACAGGCAGGGTACATTTACCATGGTAAACACTATGATAAATTAGGATCTTACAAAGATCTTGCAGAAAGTTTAGACAAGAGTGTGCCAGAAATTACAAGGGCACCAGGTCTTTTGAGACCTGAGCTGCCTGGATGATTTCACAAGGGCTGGATGATTCTAGCCCTCTGATGAGGAATGGAAAAAAAAGAAAAAGAGAAAAGTTAGTAATTATAACTTTAATGTGTCAGTTTCACTAGAAGATTCTATAATTTATGATGACATCAAACTTTTCTTAATCATGATTTGTCTAACAGTAACTTTCATTAAGCTGTCTTCAGTGACGTGCTAGTTAAGTCATGTTACTTTCCACAATCCCATGGAAACCATAAACCAATGACTCAGTTAAAAATGGCCTATGTAAGGATACAAACTCAGATTTCAGCCTATAATTAGTATCATGAAAATCCAGGAACACATCAATGAAATATAAGTCACCATGTGCTGAGAGTTTGGTGAAAAAGGGAAGAGAGGAAACTGTATGCTTGCCTAATCAGAAACCAATGTCAGACACCAATACTTGCAGCTAAATACTGCAATAATAAAAGCTATATTATGGTGAGTTCACAGAAACTGATATTCAAATTTGATTTGGCAAACAAGGTTTTTAAACATACTGTGTTACCATAAAAATCTTTCTGTAATCCTGGGAGGACATTATTTCAGTTTGATTCAAATCATAATCCTGTATTCATTGTTGATATTGGACAAGGTCATTGTTTGTCCAGCAGCAGTTTATAAGGATGTCATAGAAAAGAGAAGAATTCTGATGCAAATATTTGAAAATTATAATGTAATTGCAAAAGTATATGGTACAAACACCTTATAGCCTCTTATATGTAAGCACACCATCTCTTTATCACTGAAGTATACTACAACTAAAATGTATTATGAAAATTGAAACCTTCCCCAGCAACCACCAGTCCCCAGAACCCTTTTTCCCCATAGTCTCCCAAAAATGTCAAAACAGATAGGTAAAAAGTAGCATGAAGCCTTACCTCCATGGCCTGAATGTTTCTGTGTTAACAAATATGTTAACCTATACTGTTCAGATGCAGTACAATTGTGGTTAAATCACAAAAAATCTCCAGGTGACACCACCTCAGCACACTGACACTTCCCTGTCCCCACTCTGTCCATATTTCCCAAGATGACTGTATATGCACTCACATACTTTTCTCCAGAAAACTCCAAGTTCTTGCTTGTTGTTTAGGAATCTTCCTTGTCTCACCATCCAGGAACCACTCTGGCAGTCACACTCTCATTACTTGAGCTGGGACCAAGGACCTTCTGCAGCTACAACCCCCACATTCACATAGTCAGACCAGACTTCCTTACTGGTTCAACCTTAAGTTTCCCATAGCAAAGGCTGAGACATCTCAAACCATTAAATAATTTCATCTTGCTGTAAAAACAGGATAACAGCTTGAGCAGGTGCTTCCAGAAGGGATCTTGAGCAAAGATTTATATCTTATATAGGGGGTTTATATCTCTGCGGTCTAACCGTGAAAGAGCCTGGGAGTCATAGGCTCCTGCCATGTCTCTGAATGTGTCACCTGGCTGTTGCCACAGGTCCCTCAGCCTTTTGTTGTGCAAAGATATGAGTCCTCTTGCCTTGGGTGCCCATCATTTCCCCATCCAGAGCGCAATCTGCAGCTGCAAAATGAACTAATTACACTAAATACATTCCTCAGCATTGTGAAAAAGCTTTCTCAACATTGCCCTACACCATAAGAGAATATAGTTCTCCTACAGCATTGGTTGGATATGAAGGTGACTTAGGTTGCAAATAGTCCTTCTATGTGTTTAGATTTTTAGGCAGGTTTATAATGCCTAATGAAATGTGATCCAAATCTATTCTCTTTAGCATTAATAAAAGTATTAAATGCTACCTTTACATGTCAGAAGACTTCACAAGAGTGAATTATAGCAGAAAAATCAATTCATAATGTTTCTGCCCACATTATGCACTGAAGCTACTAGAATTTATTCATTATTCAGTCAAAACAGATTTACAGTAATTGTTGAGGAAAAGTGTTTATTTTGATAGACTGTCAATTGGAAGAAATAAATTCCAGGTTGGATAGATCAGCTATTAAATGAATAGTGCATATGGACATATAGATTTTTAATTACTGTATTGTTCTAACATTATTTTTTGCTAAAATAAACTTATGCTTCAGCAATTACAAGTATAACATTTATACTTACATGTTATTTGATAATATACTGATAGCACACCAATCAAAAGGGGCAAAACACAGTGAGAGATATATTCTCAATTTTAAAATGTTGTTAAAAAACCCCCAAGCCCATGATTACATTACTGCGTTTGTACTACAGGAGCATTTTCTAAACAGTACTATCATTCTCAGTAGAATTTTATGTTCAAAACAAAGAATAAAGAAAATTATGGAGGAAAAGAAAGAGGCAAATTGGAACTAGAACCAGGCGCTCTGTTTTACAGGCGGTTGATGAACACTTTTCTGTTTTATGTGTCAGGTTTAAATTTCCCTGTGGCAGCAATTTAAATCTTTTCTTCTTTCCTGAGGCTGCTTAAAAATTTAATTTGTCTCAGGCATGGTGTCTACATTTTATAATAGGAATATAGAAAACTCTGTAATTTGGGGGATGACCCTTTTAACAGATTAGAGAAATTTAAACATAATTAATCAGCTTTATTCATAGAGTTACATGGGCTTTCCACAATTTACTCATGTAAATTTCTTTGCTTGAGTTAGACTACATTATAGAAGGATATTTGAAGGCAGATATTCACAAGTCTCACATACAAGTAGTACATATAGAGTGAAGTAGTCATTTGCATGCACATCCACATACGCACAGATGCATATCCACATACACACATCCATAAATTCAATAAGTCTACATCTTTTCAGAAGTTTCAGCAGTTATTCTCAACTCATATTAACTACTCCACACTTAAATTACTGTATTATTTTTTCAGTGTTTTTAGTTAAGGTCACAAATTTCCACATGGTATAATCCTTTCATCCTTCTCTCCAAGGTTAGAATAGGAGTTGTCAATACAAAATGATTCTAAGATCAGATATAAGGACCACAGTTGCTTGTTAGTATTGCTGAGTGTAAAAATACAGTGCTAAATTTTAAAATGGTAAAATCAGCACAACAACCATAATTACATGATTTGTTTGTTGGGGTTTTTTTGTTTGGTTTTTTTTTGGTTTTTTTGTTTTTTTGGGTTTTTTGGGTTTTTTTGTTAGGTTGTAGTTGAAAAAATTCTAAATTTAAAAGTTTCTGTAAATTATAGAGCTCAACACAGCAGAATTAAAGACTGCATTTCACACAACTCGCATCTTATCAGCAGATGAATTTTGGAAAGGGTAAAAGGTGCCTCTTGATCCATTTCTGGCATATCTGCAAATCTCTGGATGATTTTTGAACATTCTTAGGAATTTGGGGGGTTCCCAGTTCACTGGAAACTGGCTAACATTGTCCCCATATTAAAAAAGACCAAGAAGGAAGATGCTGAACACTACAGGCCTCTCAATCTCACTTCACTGGCTGTTAAGATTATGGAGAAGATTATTCAGGGAGGTTTTGAGAAACACCTGGAAGACATACCACCAAAGATTCAGGAGAGGAAAGTCCTGCTTATCAAATCTGATTTCTTTTTATGACAAGGTAACCTGCCTGGCTGATCAAAAGAAGCCAGTTGATGTAATCCTTCTAGATTTCAGTCAAGCTTTTGATACTGTCTCTCATAGTATCCTTATGGATAAAATGTGCAGCACACAGCTGGGTAAACACATCATGGGATGGGTGAGCAACTGGTTCACGGATAAGGCACAACGGGTGACAGTGAATGGGGTGACATCAAACTGGTGACCTGTCAGGGCTCTGTCTCTGTCCTGTGATTTTCAACATCATCAGAAATTACGTGGATACAGAGCTGGATGTGAGGATCTGTAGACTACCTTGAAGGCAGGGAAGCCCTGCAGAGAGACCTCAGCAGATCAGAACAGTGGGCAATCCCCAACCAAGCTGAAACAATTACCAACAAGGGAAAGTGGCAGATTTTGCACCTGGGATGGGGCAACCCTGGATGGATGGACAGTCTGGGGAATGAGATGCTGGAAATCAGCACCATGAAAAAGGACCTGGGGGCCCTGGTCAGTGGCAAGTTGAACATGGGTTGGCAGCCAGGAGGACCAAGTGTGTCCTGTGGGGCATCAGGGACAGCATCACCAGCTGGGCAAGGGAGGAGATTGTCCCACTCTGCTCTGCACTGGAGCAGCCTCACTTTGAGTGCTGGGGGAACTTCTGAGCACTGCAATATTAAAAAAGATATCACGCTATTAGAGAGTGTCCAAAGAAGGACCATGAGGATGGTGAAGGCCCTTGAGAGGAAAGCGTATGAGAAGTGGTTGAAGTCACTTGGTCTGTTCAGCCTGGAGAAGACTGAGAGGAGACTTCATTGCAGTCTGGAAATTCCTTGGGAGGGGAAGAGGAAGGGTAGACACTGCTGTCTTTTCTGTGGTGACCAGAATCTGAGGATTCTGAATTTTTGTTTGGGGCAGGTTTAGGTTGGATATCAGGAAAAGGTTTTCCACCCAGAATGAGTCTGGGCACTGGAGCAGGGTCCCCAGGGAAGTGATCACTGCACCAAGCCTGACAGTTCAAGAAGCATTTGGACAACACTCTCGGGCATACAGTGTGATTATTTGGGCTGTCCTGCACAGAGGAGCTAGACTACATGATTCTTGTGGGCCTCTTCCAATTCAGAATATTCTGTGATTCTGGAATGTAATGTACCCTGATAGATTATGGCTAATCCCTTCATTTTGGGATTATGAGATTCTAAATTATTCAGCAAAAATTATCTCATCCTGGAAAGAAAATATTTGTAGGATATACTTTTTAAAACTTCTATTATATGTATTGTTTATTTGCAAGTTTCACAATTATTTCAAGAATTTGAAACAAAAGAAAATCTGTTCCTGATATTTATGAGTAGATCTCAATATTCAATTACTTTTGTTCTTACTATTTGAGTTGGACCCATTCTTGCAAAAACAAGCAGCTGCTGGTTGTCTTTAATTAAAATTTAAGAGTTCTACACATATCAGAGATCATAGGTTTCAGTGTCTTGTGATATAGTTGCTTTGACTGGAATGTTCATCATATTAAAAGTCAGGACTGGTGTCTGAACACTTCAAGTCATGACCAAGAAGAGATTTATAATGGTGGTGAATCCTATCATAATGCCTGAATTTTGATACGTGCCATGAAGATACATGCATAAGAGCAAAAAAATAAAAGCTCTTAGAAACCTTAGAACAGATCAAAAATAGATTGCAATTTTAAAATCCTCATTATTGATAAAATGATTTAGTATAATCATTTTAGTAGAAAATGAACACTAGGTAAATTTCTTAATATTTTAGAGATTGAAGAATGGTTCTTATTTACACCAAGGTTAATTCCTGATATTTTAGCAATGCAAAATGACCTTTCAAGTTGAAAACATATACATCTATACACTTCTCTTGTGAAAATAACTAATTATTAGTGAGGTATTGAATTGTATTGGTGTACACAAAGATAAAGTCTGAAGTATTTTTGAGTCCAGGCTTACACTACCTGAAGGCTAAAAGAAATCTTTTCAATGATGCCATGGGATGCGTCATGGGGATATCTACAAGACCCTAGTTAAAGACTGAAAACCTGATTGCTAAAAGATGAAAACACACTCTAAGGAGTTCTTGGAACTGCAGAACAAATTGAGATACTGAAAATATTTCAAGTGGACAAGTTTCTTCCTTTTACAGAAAGTACAGTAATTTCATGACTATAAGGCGCGCTCGATTATGAGGCGCAGTTCCGTATGTTGGCAAATTTCCAAACTTTTGCCCATATATAAGGCACAACAGATTATAAGGCGCAGTTTTTTTTGCAGCGAGGATCCACTGATGGCTCCCCCTGCGTGGTTGTTGGCCGTGGCCCCACCTCCACCTGGCTGCTGCAGCCCTGTGGCCCCACCTCCACCCAGCTGCTGCGGCACTGAGGTCCCGAGACCCCCCCTCCACTCGGCTGTCATGGCCCCATGACCCCGCCTGCATCCGGCAGCCGTGGCCCTGCTGGCTCCCCCTGCGGCTCGCAGCTCGCACTTCCAGGTTGGCAAATTTCTGAGCTTTGTCCATATATAAAGCACACCAGATTATAAGGCACACTTCTGGGTGTGGACCAAAATTTTAGTCAAAAGGGTGCGCCTTATAGTCGTGAAATTACTGTAATAAATTCCACATCATAACCTCAATGCAGCCACGCTGGTAACTTGATGGTAATATTGCATAGATATCCACGAGGTGTGCAAGTCTAACAGCATTAAATTCAGCCATTCCAGGGAAGTTCCTGCCTGTGAAAGAACAGACTTTGTGAAGCACATTGCCAGATCAGATTCTGTATTGTTCACACTTTTCAGTGTCTGAGACTCTTACAAGATCTTTTGCCAGCAGTTTTTCATGAGCATTGAGTTTTCTTAAAAGATCTTTTGGCACTCAGTCACATTTTCCTCTTTTTCAGACTCAATTTTGTCACCCCATTAGCTGTACTGGTCATTGGTATTTTCTGTTATAAACTGCAACAGAGTTTTGGGATTATTGTGGTGTAATTCAGCTCAAAAAATGAACAGATTGAAGACAGAATCCCACACATATGTTGCATAGCACAGTCTTCTGACTCAGCACAGCAGGAGTTAGCTGATAAAATATAGAAATGACAATTTTCTTACATTGTCTAGATAGTCAATAACTTCAGATTTGGTATTATTCACAAAAGCAAGCTCAGATTAAGTTTAAAAATTAAATAAAATCCATTCATAATTGTGAACTGCTTTTTAATGCACTGATAATTTTCTAGAACATAATAATTTTGTTATTTATTTTCAAATCAGTATCAATAAATCTATATTATTTATATATCAAAATAATTTCTAAACTCTGATCTTTATTGAAATTTATTGCGGAATTAATTTTTAAAAGGTAAGTGAAAACAAGAAAATAAAAAAGCAATGCAGAAAAGAAGATTAAATTATGCTAGAACATAGTTTTAAAATCTGTTAAGACTCTAGGGAATTCATGCTGTGTAGACATCTAAATGACCTTATCCAGCAAATCGAAGATAAAATGAAGTGCAGCTGATGACCGCCACCACCATGCCTTCAGCAGCACAAATTCTTGTAAGACCTTCAAGTGAGAAGGTTTTGATATAGCAGCAGTCATGAAACATGCATACTAACAAAGCTATTGGCAATAGAGTTTTTTGTTGGACAAACTCTAACCTTTAACACTGGCATAATTATCAATAAGTTAAAGTAAATGTAAAAATCTTTTCCACCAAAGGGACATTTTTCAAAGACATTTCTACAAACATCCAGCTGAAACCTGGGCATTATTTATGACTGAATGGTAAATACTTGGCTCACTTTGGATGAACAGTTTTCAGTGAAAAAGTGATTTCATCTTCATACTGATGGTGAAACGAGGTAAATACAAACCTGAGGGCAACCAAATCTCTGCTCTTATGTGCTCCATCATCACTAGCTATACATTCTCATTATATTTAAGATAAATTTTGAGCCAACTTGGACCCAGAAATATCAGAACAAGTACTAGGTTCACGTACTTAACTTTTCATATTACGACTTAGTTGTTTTCAGATCATTGTTGATGATTAGCAATGTTCAAATGTGTAAAAAGAAACTGAACTTCACCTTTCCCTCTCTATACTACTGTGGCCTCACCTTGAACATTGTGTACAATTCTGGGCAACAAAATATAAGAAAGACTATTGGAGAGTGTTCAAAGAAGGGCAATATGGTAAAAACTCTTGAGGGGACTCAGTACAAGGAACCTTTGCTTTCCCTCATAATTCAGATCAGTTCCTCCTTGTTAGCCATCTGCCATGCTCAGTAGACAGTAAGGAAATAGACAAGCAGCTAGCAAGTTATTTCACAAGAATAGCTCAAAGAGCTAGAGAGAAATTTCATTTTATTGTTAGTTACTAAGGAGGAAGATGGGATTTTATTGGAGAAATGTATATTTTGTGCTGTGAATATGAAAACATTCAAAGTTACCTTTTACTGGCTTTGCTAATAGGGAAAGACACATCTATGTACAGCATTTAAATAAACTATTATAATATGTGCATTTTCCTAACAAGTGAAAAACTATCACAAGTTACTGTCTGAGGAACTTCCTTTTAAGGCTTAGACATGTCTTAGTGGAATACTAATATTCTATTAATATATGTTAATATTTTCTATTAGTATTTTTTAAAATATATATTACTATGCTCTAATATTGAAAGTATACCTCCTCCATGTAAATATTTCCCTTATCTCATGGAGATTTCAATATGTTTGGAATCAACAACCACATAAAAAAGCCAAAATAAAATAAAATTGAAACCAATGAAGACATAAAGGAACCTTGGCCTATTGAAACTTTATGAAAATGACAAAACACTTAGCAATGATACTGAGACAGAATAGAATGTTCTAGAAGGTTGTTTTTGTTGTGGTATGAAAAATAAGACAGATGTCATCCTGTCTCCTCTTTCAGACTTCTATGAAACCATACACAAACATGATATCAGATGCAGAAATATTCCATCAGGTGGCAACGACCCTTCTATGGACAACACAAAGCTGTTTCCCAGCAAGAAAATTTTTCTCTAGACAATTTTTCAAAGGCTCACACTGTGGGGCTTCCATCACTTCTCTCAAGAGACTATTCCACAATTCTAATACATCTCACTATTAGATACATTTTCCTGATAATAAGACTAAATTTTCCTTTGCTCAATTTCATCCCTGAAAAATGCATCCCTTGGTTGCAATATGAGACACTATCTGGTTCAAAGCTAACCATGTGTCTTTTTGCTTCCACATAGTAGCATAACCTAGAGTGCTCTGGTTTTATTCACTTTATTTTAAAATATTTTATATGCTATAAAACTCACCATTTTAGTACATGAACCACAATTTTCCCTCATTCTTATTTTTTTACATGAGGGAATTCCACTTCTCCATTTTATAGACCCTAGAAAATTGCTCCTTTATACACTCTTAATGGTATGGTTCTGTCCGCCTGGATTTTCAAAAGTTGCTCACCATATACAGAAGAGTTTAAAAAACTTTCATTCTCTGTGAGTTAGTAGTTTGACTTCTTTAAACAGATAATTTCATTACCTACTTTTTAACACCAAATGGACTCAGACATATCTAGTACATACTAAAGGTGCATTCAAGAGGAGCTTCTTCATTTAAATTTTATATATTTAAATATCACATTTACCCTGTGTAAATTCATTTCCTTGATTAAAAAAAAATTAAAAGCAAGGAAAAAAAGGAGAAAAAATACAGATACTATTTCTTAATGTTGAGCAAAACCCCTACATCTCAGGGCTTTTTTATTTTTATTTTACTAAGGCATTATTGCATGACTACCCCTGTAGTGCCACATATACCACAATTCTGTAACTGAGAATCAACAGTGTTGCACTTCATCAACCCAATGGTCAGCATACAAGCACGGAAACTAGAAAGATTTTTACTTATTTTGAGGGCATTTCTGAACAACAGTATACTCACAGGTGATGTTTCATTGGGTGTTTGCAACAGTCCATGTCTATACATGTATAAATCAGATCCGTTTCCAAACGCTAATATAGATACTCCTTGCCTCGTTGCTTAATACTATTCAAGGTATAGTGTCTTTGGACCTTCAAATAGCTAGAAAAACAGAAAGATTAGTAAGACGTAGATCACATAAAAAATTACAGGACATGACTTTAATTCAATAGAAAGCCAAATCCAGCAGTCACTGCTGAAAAATTCAGCATGAAAGAGTGCAAAATGAAATGCCATATGAGTGGCAAACCCCAGAAGCTGTTAAAAAAGTTTATGTATAAGCAAAGCACATAGGTTCAGGTATTGGAGCAGAGAACAGGTTTCTGCTTTGACTCAAATTTTATTTAAAATCAGGGTCAAGTGAACTTGTTTTACTAGAATGAGAACTGACCTGAACCTTCACTAGAACATGAACTACGTTGTAAATATTTTAGAGGGGCATGAAAAATGTAAAATTCTGCAGAAATGCTTAAGCATGCGTTGCTTGATTTTGCCATCATTGCTCACATCAAATAGTGTCTTACTCTTTGAGTAGTCCCACAAAACATAAGTATTTACCCAGGGACTAAGATAGCTGTGCAATATAATGGCACAGAACAGCACTATTTTGCGTACTCCTTTCTTTAGCAGTTAGTGAGGAAGATGTCTCACATATCAGACCTGACAGTAATGCACAATAAAATACCTAGAGAGAGTAGATGCCACTATGTTTAAAGCAATTTCTGAACTAGACCCTTTTCAAATCTCTGCTTGAAGTACAGTACTTAGTAACAATCTGAATAATTTTTTTCTAAGTTAAAATCTTCTTTTGACACTGCATCTGTCATATAGTCAGCATATCTGACCCAGATGTATGGAGTGAGTCCAGCAAATTATTAGTCAAACAAATTCTGGAACCTAAAATTTGGGTCTTTTAATTTAACTTGTATGCAAATAAAAAAAAAAAACAAGATAGCATTTGTGTTTGTTGTGTTTGTTACTGTTGTCATTTCTAATTCTGCTAACATTCATTATCATACTTTCAGATTTTTTTTTTCTTCTACTCAACATTACTATCTAAACCACAGGAAGTTGACAAAACTGTGCAAACTTCTTCTCAGCCTCTCTCTTACTTTTCGTTATCTGTTCCATGCACACTACTTTTATGTATCTGAGACCTCTGCTAGCCAGAATTATGCCTGCTTCCTAACACCCCTGCCTCCAGAGCTTTGGATTTGAAACTGAATAGACACTGAGCCAATTTATCATAGGATGACATGTGTCATGTTCATGGTATAACCAGAGGGACCTACTGTATGCCCTGTATTTATCCTTTTGTTGTCAACAAAAAGTCAATACCAGCAATAGACAGATATTAAACTTTTAAAAATACAATATGTATAGTTAACCGTTGTTGTGTTAGAATTGGAATTTTTAAATGTAGTTAGTACTAACTCATTTTGTTTAACAACAAATTTCCTTTGTCAGATAATTATCTGTAATTCAGGCATGCAGCACATTAAAGTATGTGAGTACCAAATACCAATGTATTAGCAACAAGTCTTCAAAAAATAATTACATGCATACATACCACTACATTCATACACTTTCTACAAGTAAGAAATCATAATCAGGTTTAATGACAGCTAACACATATATATATACATAGTAATATTGATTTTAGCTACATATACCTAATGATGCATAATATGTTTGCAAAATAGTGCATAAATATGTATTTGTATATCTGTATATATATGCGTATGCTTGTGTGTGTTTACATATATAAAGATGTATATATAACATATAGTTTGCTACAGACTAAAATGCAGACAAAATTAGTAATCTAGTAGCAATGAGCAAAACTAAAAAATTAAAAAAAAAAAAAAAGAATCTCAAAATATTGACACGAGATTGCTACCACAAAAGTATGTCCAGAGATTTTATTACCAAAGGTTAAAAGCACAAAGGTTGATGAAATTTGCTTTTTATCTTCTGACTCTGAACAACCCCAGGGACAGAAATAGCCCAAGAAATTTTCAGCTGATTTCAGGTATGTTCTCTGATAGCTTATTCACCTCCAGGTTTTTCTGCTGAGGAAAGTCACAAAGTAGGGATGGGTGTACTCTTTCATTGCAATGATAGTCATGAACATGTCTTTATTTTAAATAGTATTATTCCTATTAAATCCTCTTAGTTAAATTTTTTGATTGATCTACAGCAATAACAAGGTGAGTTTGTTGAACTTGTAGAAGAGAGTTGTTCACAAGACAGAAGTTCAGGGCTTTCCATCAGGTACAGATCAAGTAGGAGCTGATTCAAAAACCTGAAAAAAAGGGGATAAGATCCATTTCTATTGATATTTTTCTCATTCAGAAAATGGAACCTTTTTAAAAATTTTTATTCAAACATATTCCATATCACAGCATGCATATGAGTTAGTTATTCGGAATTTATAGATGATCAGAAATCGTCAAGGTTGTAGTCTGTTACTTCTTACTGGTTTAATGAACCTGTTTAAACAGGGGACTGGCACATAGTATGCAGTGAATAATGACCAGAAAAAACCGTATTTCACAGTACAGAATTTTTGGTGTACAACTATTTGAAAATCACAATAAAATTTGCTTTGAACGTTTTTATAGAATGTGAATGATTGTATAATAAAAAAAAATCTGCATTTTCATTTGCATATATGATATGACTTGCACTATTGCAGTCTTAATATAAATAAAAGTGAAAAAGGATGGAATCTTGCTCCATACAGATGCACTATTGGGAAATAATCTAGTACCACTCTTTTCCAGTTCAGCAGAATGTGTGTTTCTTTTTTTTTTATTCATTTACCAGTATAAGAAGCATCCAGTTTTACTCATGAGGAAGAGTAAAGATTTACTCGAAGCATTCAAAAATTCAAGGTACATTCAGATTGTCATTTAGACGAAGGATGAAGGGTTTTGATCCTATTTGATATCATTCAGTTCATCTGCCCCTGGTAATATAAAACTGTATTAGAAAAAAGATAAGGTGGAGGGATGAGAGAAAGAAAGCAAGAAATAACTGTTGAAAACAGAAAAATATAATATTAAATAAACCCAACAATCTCCATTCCTTGTAAAAGTCTCTCTTCTGTAGAGATGCAAAGAAACAGAAGGTTCAGAACTACATTATTGCAGTAAGTTAGCATAAAAGATAAGCAGAACTAGACACATTATGCATTTTGTTTAGTTTTATTTTTAAAAAATTGGAGGGAGAAAAAGCTTGGATTTAGGAAAGAATTTGCAACTGAACATTTTCTGACAGTACTGCCTCTGCCCATCTGTGCAAAGATTTTTAGTAATGCAAATATAGCAGTGATGAAGAGCATAATATGAAATACCATATATTTGGCTCATTTCAAGGTATCAACCAGGGAGCATGTCTCAAAAAGTATAGAATGACTGTGCAAGTTCTTCAGCATAAATATTCCCATAGGCAGTTACTAATAGTCAAAATAATAAAACATAAATTCTCACAATAACATATTTAAAATTTTAAAGGAAAGTTCCATTTTCATTATAGAACACAAACAAGGAATAACTGAAAATGCGGTTGGGAAAACTTTTCCTATTCACCCCATACTATCTTTCTCCTTAATCTTTTTCCAAATCCACAAGTGTACTTTTCATATATACGAAACAGCTTGGAATAACTTTGTGTTGTTTATATTTTATTCACAAGAAGATGCCAATTTTATAGGATTAGTCACTAGAGCATTGAGGATGAGATAGAAAAGGAAAATGTTATCAGCCAGAAGTAGGCCAAAATGCCTACAAAGTAGAATGTCTTTATTTTGTAAAAGCAATATAATTTGATTCTATTTTACTGTGAATACAGAAAAATAGAAAAACATGATGGAGGTGCATTTTATGTGAATGGTTTGTTGTTCTAATGATTCAAAACTCCTTGTACCTGCTATAGCTATCTCTCAGGACATTGATCAAGGATGTATCCTAATCAGTCTTATAAGTTACAAAAGTGCAATTTTTTGCTGGTTTTAGTGTTCTCACCTATACATTTGGGAAAAAAAAAATTAACGCACATAATACTTCTACTTCAGTAGCAAACACCTATAGGCAACAGCACATTTGTTTCACCACTCATGGATAACAGGAAATGTATTTCCCATTACAGAAGTTATGCCGTAGATTTTTCTTTTCAAGCAGATACAAAGATCAACTGTAAAGGCATGTGAGGACCAAATGTGATTTAAATTTTTGAACTATTCCAATGCTGCTGATAGGAGCACCAGGAAAAGAAACTAGAGTCTGCAAAGTCCTCCACCCAGGGCAGCAGTTATATAGTGGGACCTAAATGGGAATGACATTAAAGTGTAAACTAAGCACAGCAGAAGACAAAACTTAAAAAGGGGAAGAAAATATATATGTACTTCTATGTGTTAAAACTACTTCTCAATAGAATTTTCTTTTGAAATTTTTCTCAAAAATGACAAATGCTGTCATTATCTGCTATCTCGGAATTTATGTGCTCTCTACAGATTTAAAAATGTCATATTTATCAAAGAGAAAAAAAAATAATTAAAATGTGTGACGAAAAGCGGGAACAAAAAAAAGGTAGAATCACTAAGGGAGAAAGCGTCCACCTTACCCCTAAGTATAATCAAACTGCTGATGAATCACAGTTAGACGGTTGTTTTCACTGTATAGGAAAGCTGTATGGTCTTTCAGACTGATGGAAAAATATTGCCTATAGATGGTTTAGCGGTTTTGTCTTTCTCAGATTTTCTTTAATTGACAAATCACCCTGAAATTATTTACTGGTATACACAAAAAACTAAGGAGATAAATCAGATTGAATTAAGCAACAGACCTCACTATTAACACTAGAAAGAATTCTCAACCCCAAACCTCCAGCCCGGCACAGTAGGTATGTATTTTTGTGCAGTGATGAGAGCAATTTATAATAAAATTGCTTGGAATCCTTTCTTAGGATTTATTTTTGAAATCCATACACTTCATCATACAGTGAGTGAAGAAATCCATCAGGCATAATCTTAATCCATAAAGTCATTGATACTTCCCTGTTCCATAAAAGCCCCGGACCCTATTAGTTGCAGAAAGTTGGCCTACATTCAAATATTGCAAAACAGTCAAAAATTCAACAATTAAATAACAATTTCCTAGCTCTATGCTATTCAACATAACTTTGTCTTCAAAACACCCAGAGAAATTTGAAGCAGCTTGTTCAATGGTTCCTCTAAGAATGAAAAATAAAGTGAGAAGCAGAGGTTCTGGAAATGCAGTTATGTGCAGTTTATGCAGTTTATGTATAGTTTAAATAGACCGGTTCTTCCCTCCCCACCAGCCAGTTCAGTCCACCTGTGAGTTCAAAACAGGGAAGAAAATTAAGCAGGTCTCTTACCAGTTCTTGGATAAATGTTGCTCTTATTCAGTAGTATGAGTATACTACCCGTGTTTTCAATTACTATATTTCTGAGGACTTTTGTTACAATATCTGCTGCAGCTTAACATCTGCCCATGCTCTCACAGTGTCACTGTTTTGAGGAAGGAAAGAGGAAAGACTGACAATTAGGATAGACACTAGTGAGTGCTCACAATATTGTACAATGAATACCAAAGCAAAACCAGGCAGTGATGGCATTGAATATCAAAGCAAAACCAGAAAAAATATCACGCAATTCTTTCAATACTTTCTTCTTCACCTGGCAAGGTATAGAAAGGAAGTACCAAATAAAGAAGAGTGGTACAGATGTGAAGTGGTCCTTTTTTCCCTGATTTTTAACATCACTCTGCCTTAAGAATCAGAAAATGTCTTCAGATTTAACATGTATCTGTGATACCAGTCTTTCTCAGTGAATGGCTTGGACTTCACAAAGGAAGGGAACTCACAGGCTTCCAGGGGTAGAGGAGGTCTCCTCTGTTTCCAGAAGGTCATACCTACACAGTGGTGTCATAACAAACAACCCATGATCATTACAGGATGTTGAAGAAGACCAAAGGTCCTCACCATTACTTCTCTGAGGCTGAAGCAGTATAGGGATGGTGTCAGTCAGCACAACTGCATGCAGCAAAAAGATCATTCCCAGCATGTTCTAAATGCTTTGACTTCTCTTGTCCACAGAGATGGTGAAGAAATTAATTTCAAGGGCAATCTGATATGGAGTAAAAGGTCTCTTCACTGCAAGGTCTCCAATCATGTTACGTAAAGTGAGAACCAGGACATGCTTTGCAGTCTTGTACCACAGGTTCTTGTCAGGACTATGTCAGTTGAGTGCTGCTGCCTGTTTCATTCACTAACATTTATATTTTCAGGGCTATCTGTACAGTGAAAGGAGGTAAAAAAAACATATTTTAAAAATGTAAACCTCATTTATTTTTTAAAAACAGAAAGGGGAAAAGGAATGAACAATAAAACAGTTGAAAGCTGTTATTCTCTTTCTAAAGGGTTAAAGGTTAGCTTTGTTAACAATGATCCTGTCAGTGACCCTTCAAGCCCTCTCCTGTTTATCAGTCTTAGAGGAAATAGAGATGGAACCTGTGATGAAGATGGCTAGTAGGTAAATGTTCATCTGTTCATGTTTGATTAAGCTATTTACAAGTGCATCTGGTGGTACCAATCAGCTACATCTATTTTATTTGCAATAAGGTTTTCACATTATTACTTTGGCTAAGAAGGAGGTCTATGAATTGTTTATTCATTTGTGTAGTTGGTCATTGTTGATAAACTGAGTAATCATGGGAATCCTCATATATCGCTTGCCATTTTGCTCACAGAAGATCTGATAATTTATGACAACTGTCTAATCATTCAAAGACAACAAAAAGTAGGCATAATTAAAGAAAAAGGGAGAAAAAAAGGGCTGTTGAATTTCAGAAGAATTTAGGTAAGAGAACCTCCAACCCTTGAGATTAAGCATTCCAATTTCAAGGAAAGATTGGAATATCAAGTAATGAAGGTAAGAAAAAGAACTTAGAAACTATTGTGTTTCTCATTATCTTGCACATATTATTAATAAGTCAAAATTGAAACTTATGAGAATCTTTTATTTCTGTGAATTACACTGAGCATAATTCTTATGTAAACTGGATTAATCTTCATTTTCCCAAGTCACTGATTCAACATATTTTCCTGTTTCTTTGCTTAGTATAAATCATAAAGCAGCTCAGGTGGGGTGAAGGGTAACAGGTCCTGATCAAGCTTTTGTTTGCTCTCAACAGGGTGCTGAGAAGTTGCACATTGTAGTGCGTGGAAGGTTAACAAAGAAGGATAATTGCTACACCTAAGGTAATGAGCAAAACACTACATTTTTTATTTTGATGTATACATTTGTCACTTGACAATGCAATTTCTCCAGCCACTGGCACCTTTGTGTTTCTTTGTAGTCACAGTTCACATCAGGTATCTCTCAGAGTCTATGAATTTTTGTTTAAAAAAAGGGAGTGGGGGAAAAAGACGGTAAGAGAAACTTGATGATCTTTATTTGGGATAGGATGAGTGACAGTATCCACAAAGTGTGGATTGGATCCCTTCTGTGTCAGAGAAACGTTATTCAGCGTAGTACAGACAGTCAAGCTACCATTGACTTGTCAAGTGTTAACTTTATTTTCTAAGACAGGTTCCAGCTTATTTCAGCTGGAAGTGCAGTAAAAAACCACAGAAGTGTCCTATGTGTTGCCACAGATCAGGAGTAGGAGCTTCGATACCTGTTTCTGAATCAGATACTTTTCCAAGCTTCTTGGTGTAGTCAAATTGCTTATATAGGCACATACTTAGACATACATACTAAAGCCCAGTCTCATCCATGGACAAATTTTGGGCTGTTATTGAGAAATAGAAAGCAGACACTCAGAGAGTTCAGACTAAGAGATGAAATGGCTGATGAATCCAAAAAGTGTTCCTGCCTTGAAAACCTACATTACATGCGCAATTGTAGCTGAGATTACGTCTCTGAATAAAATTAATAAGGAAACATGTATAAAGAAGTAATACTTCCATCTTCAGGTAAGGCAGCACTAGTGTTTTTGCATCTACTAGGTCTAGCCTTTCTGAGGTAATTTTGTATGTTTTAACTGTCTGTTCTCTTTCTACAAGCTTTGGAGTTAAAGCCAAGACAGTCTTTCGCTATTCTTGAAGACTATTTTCTGCTTTAGTTTTCCATAAGGGAACACACTTTTATTTCAAAGGCTGCTTACATCTCAACATTTATTTTTAATTGGTTTTGTGGCAATACCACTGATAATTCACCTAAAACTAGTCCTGCACTCTTATAACTTGCAGAGCTAGCCTGAGATAATATCATGTAGAACAGGATAAGATATACAGAGGCTCTTTATCCCAGGGTTTTCCTCGGTTTATTTCCTCATAGCTTCCAGGGGACAAAGAGCAAGTTTCCTAAAGTCTGGGGTCTCTTCTAGGGTCGGGATAGGGGAGGGGAAACTTTGGCTTCTTGCCAATAGGATTGCAGAAGGTCAGTTCATAGGTTTTACAGGGGTTACAGGGTTACAGGGTTATAGGGACATACAATTCTTAAAACATCTTGGGTACTGGGTTACAACACCTCACTCTTTTTTTGTTTAAAAGATGAAAGAAGGATATTAGGTTATTCTGGATTCAAATTATGATCTTTCCCACCACTTGGAGTTTGTAGGAGAATTACAGTAAATTCACGAATACAAGCCGCACTGACTATAAGCCGCATCTCTGGGTGTTGGCAAATATTTCGGTTTTTGTCCATAGATAAGCCGCACCCGAATATAAGCCGCTTTGTCGTTCGCAACGAGGACCCGCGTGCAATTAGTAACAGAACCGCGGGAGGGCGGGGTTTACTGGCTGAGCTAAGGCTGTGCAGGCTCGGCCCGCTAGGGGCCGCTGACGGGGCCAGGTGGTCCAGCACGGTGTTGCCACTCGGGGCTGGCCGCCGCTGCCACTGGGCTCGGTCACCCCGGGTCGGCGCTGCCCCGCGGTGGCAGGCAGGGACGGAGCTTCCCCTGCTCCTACGGCAGTGGCGGCGGGCGGGGACAGAGCTTTCCCGCGCCCATGGCGCCAGCGGTGGGCAGGGACGGAGTTTCCCCGCTCCTGCCGCGGCGGCGGCGGGCAGGGACAAAGCACCCCATCGGCTCCCGGAGCCGCGGCAATGGCTGCGCGGGGCTCCCGTTGGCTCCCCGGGCCGCAGCAATGGCGGCGCGGGCTTCCCCCCCCCTCCCCGGGCCGCGGTAGGGGCGGCCCGGGTCCCCCCTCTCCTCCCCGGGCTGCGGCAATGGCGGCGCCGGGCCCCCCCCCGTCTCTCCCCTGGGCTGTGGCAGAGGAGGAAAGAGAGCTCTCCCGCCTCTCTCCCCGCCCCCCGTGCTGCCTACAGGGAGCCAGGCTCCACCCGCAGTGCAACAAAGTAGCGATTTGTAACAATCGCAAAATGCCGACTTTGCAGCTGCTCGGCTCAGCACTCTGGCAGGCACTTCTGAGGTTGTATTAGCCGCTCCTGATTATTAGCCGCATTTCTGGTTTAGGAGGAAAATCTTAGTCAAATTGGTGCGGCTTGTATTCGTGAAATTACTGTAGATTGTTTCAAGGTTTTCATCTCTATGTGATTTACTGCTGATACAGAAGGAATAAGACTACTAACAGCCTTGAGAACTAAGTGACGAAGGATTCCGAATGCCATTATTGCAAGGAAAAGATTTACAAAGAGTAACAAAATAGTTTTAACTTTAGAAGTCCACCACCCAGTGAATCCCCTGCCTTTGAACAGTTTGTTGAACCAAACTTCGGATTCTTGCTTCACTTGTCCGATCAAGCTGTTCATGTTTCGGAGGGCAGTATGGATGTTAGGAGTTTTCGAGGTCAGGTTCATGCAGCAAAGTCCTTCAAATTCCTGGCACCCATGTCCATGTAGCAGCCGGAGAAAATCTATGGCAGCACAATTTTGGAGTGTGGCATGCGTGGTAATTTGTTTGTCTTCTAGGGGGGATCTGATGGCAGCGGATGTCAAATTTGCCTGTTTGACTATCCAACACTCTAGGTGGCCCAATTCACCCAGAGTCTTGGCTGCTGCAACCCATGGAAGAAACACGGATACAGCAATTCTTTTTGACTTGGCCCAATGAAAAATTTCAGAGTCACAATCTCTGTCCAAATTGTTTGCACTTCTTTTTTGGATTTTATCAACCGATTAGTTTTTATGAGTCCAATCATTAATTAAGGTTTCGTTGAGTGCCAACAGGGACAACCGCCCTATGGTACAAGGTCCTCCTAAAAGCCGCGAGAGAATTCCCGCCCGTGCCCGATCTCCACAAACCAAGAACAACCCTTTAGGGAGGCTTTGGGACTTGTTAGAAATGGGGTGTCTGCTGTAATATGACTCAGAAATTGCACCACCTTTTGGTCATGAATTCCTGTCTATATTGCTTTATGTTGTGGAATTCTTTGGTGTCAGAAGGTTTTGGATAGATTGCAAGATGAATTCAGTATTGTGCTGGATAGGAACCTAACAACTCTAATTCCTGGGGTTCCTGAGGTGCTTTTGGCAATTTTGGCAGCAGTTCCTCTATAGGATTCTTTACTGTTTGCTGCCTACGAGGTTTGTAAACTGAAATTGTATGTGACTCAGGAAGTTCATTTGGCATCTCTGTTTCAAAACTGGCTGAATATTCTCCAGCCTTCAAGGGAACTCCTACCAGGCAGGTGGACATAGGATTTTCTGCTGCTGCGGTGGACAGGCATATGTTTTTCTGTTCAAATGTCTTTGCCAGGGTCACCCAGATATTTTGACGTGGCTGAGGGACGATCCATGCAGCTGCCAGACTGTTCAATGCCAGACTGTTCAATGTCAATAGGATGACAATTTGGATGGGGTTCATCAAAGGTTTGAGTGGAAGGAAGGTATTCTCTAAAAAAAACACAAACATTTTTAAAACATGTTACAAATCTCTGAATCTGCTGGAAGGTAGTCTTCTGCGTAGGTTCTCTTTCCTCTTTCCGGTGGCGTCTTCTTTTTGAAGCAACTGCGACTTGCTTCTCGTCCCCTTCAACCGGAGCTGGCTGTTTGGGGACAAAAGGCTTCACCCATTTCTGGGGAATCCATCGACGGCCTGAGGGAATGGATACGCATGCATAACCACGTCTCCAGGTAACAAGCTCATAGGGACCATGTTTCTGGATCCCTAATCAAAACTGGTGGATGCTGAGAAAACTTGAGCTGTTTACCACTGTTAAAATGATGAACCACAGGAAGATTCATGTTTTCAAATGAACTGTTCATAAAACTGATAGTGAACAGGGCTTTACAGAGCTTCTGCTGTGGAGACATCCACATGGTTGAACTGCTCTGTCTAGCCAGAACCTGCTTGAGCGTCTGGTGTGCACGCTCAATCACAGCTTGGCCTGTGGGGGAGTGGGGGATGCCAGTCTTATGTTCCACTCCCCACTGCTAGACAAATTCCAGGAACTCCTTGGACACGTATGCTGGGCCATTATCTGTTTTGATTTCCTTAGGGATCCCCAATACTGAAAAGGCTTGCACTAGGTGTTGTTTGGCATGCACAGCTCTTTCTCCTGTGTGGGCAGAGACATAAACTGCACCTGAATATGTGTCAATGCTTTCATGAACATATTTGAGGCGACCGAAACTGGGAATGTGTGTGATGTCTGTCTGCCATACCTCACAGCTACCAAGGCCTCAGAGGTTAACCCCTGTACCCAGCGATGGCATGGCCTGGAGCTGGCAGCTGAGACAGGTGGCCACAATGTCTCGGGGCTGACTCTGTGTTAGCTGGAACTGACAGATCTGACCTGGCACATTGTGATGGTATTGTTGGTGGCTCAGCTTTGCCTGTTGGAAGATGTCAGGGAGGTGCGCCTGTTCAGCTGGGGTTGCAAGGGAGTCTGCCTGACGATTCCCTTCTGTGATCTCACCTGGCAAATCGGTGTGTGACCTCACATGCATCACATAGAACGGATGTTCTCTATGAGAGATTAGATAGATTAGTTTTGACAGCAACCTGAAAAGCCACTCATTGTCAACCTCTTCGAGCATTGCCTGCTCTGCCCTGGACACTACCCCCACTACATAAGCTGAATCTGTTACCAAGTTGATTGGCTCTGAGAACTTCTCAAAAGCTCTTACCACTGCAGCCAGTTCAGCTACCTGAGGCGATCCCTCCACAAACTCAACATCAGCTACCCGATGCTGAGTCTGAGGATTTCTCCAAGTCATCACCGACTTGTGGGAAGTCCCAGAAGCATCTCTGAACACTGTGAGAGCTTTGAGTGGTCTCCGACTCCTCACGAGGAACGAGGTGGAATTCCTCATTGAACAGCTTGTGAGACAGGGCATGGACTGATATTTGTCCAGTGTAGCTGTCCAGAGACAATTGGAGACTGGCATTGCTCTGGAGCAAGTGCTTGACAATCTCCTTTGTCAGCCTCTCAGGAGAGTTCCTTCACTCCTCAGAGAGTTTGACTGGAAGGTGGATACATGTAAAGTCACAACCAGCCAGCTCATACAGTCTCATTCTTGCCTTCCAAATCAGCTGAGCTATGAGTTCTTGTGGCTTTGTGACGGTCTTGGATCTTTAGCGGGAGAGGAAGACCCACTCCATGATTAAGAGCGAATCTCTCTGCCCCTCAATCCGTTGGAATATCAAACCATGTAGGTGTGGTAGTTTTCCCAGGACTATGAATTTGAAAGGCAGTTCAGGCTTGTAGAGATGAGCCTGCCTCTCTGCTAGAGCTTTCTGTACCTTTTTGATTGCAGCTTTTGCCTCTGGGGTCAGTTCTCTGGGAGAAACCAGCTCTCTCTCCCCCTTCAATAAATTGAAAAGGGGCTCTAGGTCCTCATTAGTGAGGCCTAGCGAGGACCTAATCCAATTCAAAGACCCACACAAGGAATGGAGATCTGCTAAGGTCTTTGGATTACAATTAATGTCCAATTTCTGAGGAACATTGGTCCTTGCAGTGATTTCCAAGCCCAGGTACTTCCAAGGTGGCATCCTTTGGACTTTATCCTCCTGCAATTGAAATCCAGCAGAGGTTAAAACCTTAACCACTTGGTCAAGTGTGTGTTGGAGTATAGAGTCATCGGGGGCACACACAAGCAAATCATCAACATAATGTAGGATGATAACTTCCTTTCTCTGAGCACACACTGGGGACAGCAATGAGGCCACGTACCACTGGCATATGAAAGGACTACACTTCATCCCTTGAGGCAGCACTTTCCAGTGGTAGCGCTTCATTGGGGCTTCTCTGTTGATGGTAGGAACAGAGAAGGCAAACCGTGGAGCATCTGCTGGGTGTAAAGGGATTTGAAAGAAACAGTCCTTAATATCTAAAACAGCCAATTTCCAATTTTGAGGAAGCATCGTTGGAGAGGGAATCTCTGGTTGAAGTGATCCCATGTCTGCTATAATTTTGTTTATTTCCCGGAGATCATGTAACAACCTCCATTTATCCTTCCCTTGTTTCTTAATTGCAAACACCGGGGAATTCCAAGCACTTGTAGTTTCTTCTATGTGACCTTTTGCCAATTGTTCTGCTACAAGCTCCTCCAGCACCTTGAATTTTTTTTTACTCATAAACCACTGAACACAGTGATTCCCCATCTTGGGGAATCATCTAACCATGTCAATTTGTGGGCAGGGCACTCCTCAGTGGCCTGGGGAGTTTTGGGGATAACTATTCTCATTCCCCCCTGGGACATAGTATCTCTTCCCCACAGGGGGCACTTATAGTCTGTAACAAACGGACAGACACTAGCTATTTTTCCATCCGGCACCTCAATTTGCACGATGCTTTTTGATATTTATGCCAATTTGACTCCTCCTAAACCTTGGATTTTGCCTACCATGGATTGCAATTCCCAATGTGACAGCCACATCTTTTCGAGTATGATCATCACATCTGCCCCTGTGTCCAGCACCCCCTCCACATGGAGATGGTCTGAACCATGGGTCAGATTGCATGCCAGAGAGGGTTTTTCCTCACCCACCACTTCTGCCCAATAGAACTTCAGGTGATTTTCCTTCTGCTGTGATTTCCTTTGGAACAGGAATGGCCTGGGCAAGGATTTCCCCCTGGACCAGGTAAAATGGTGGTTGAGAGCAGTGCACTAAGAAAATGAGACAGGAGATGCTGCCCTTCAAGGATATGGAAAGTAACTCAATCTCCAAGGGTGTGTATGCTGTGTCCCCATAACAAAATACTCACAGTACAGTTCTAAATGTAAAACGTCAGATCCAGTGCAGTGTTAGACAGGTCCACTGTAATAACTGTTCACTCTGTTGACGTAAAATAAAAACCTTTTGTAGTCGTAAGGTTGAAACCACCAAGAGGCTTCCAACCCTTGTTAATTGAATATTTAACTTTTATGTTATCTTGAATCCCCACACCATTTGTCCCATCCTCCCCCTTTGTTTTGAAGAGAGAGGCTTTTGCCAGTGTAAAACCCGCTATATTTATATCTTTGCCCGTTATTGTATTTATGGCAGGCACACGCTGTACACCTAGTTTTTTCGTTTGTTGGTCTTCTTCTGTTTCTGGTTGTTTGGAAAATCTCTACCATAGTGTCCTGTCTTCTTGCACTGGAAGAAGGTGATATGCTGCAGCTGTTGTGGTGGCACCAGTTGCTTCCTTGGCCCTGGTGTTACAGCTGCTGCAGACTTTGGTTGTGCTGGTCCCGGGTTCCTCTCTGGTTCACTGAACAGTTCTGCTTTTCTGGTGCAGGCTTCTACCATCTGTGCTAGACTAGGTGCTGGCTCAAGGGGAAGGCTAAGTATGAGCCTGTGACAGGCTTCATTAGCATTCCTCTGAGCCATCTCCTTGATTAACTCAGCTTGCACCACTGGATCTGGTACCTGTCTTTCCACGTTTACTCGAAGAAGTTCCAGAAACTGCAAGAAATTTTCTGAAGGAAACTGTTTAATATTAACGTAACTACCTTTAACTTCAACAGTAGGTAATTGATTGAAGGCTTTTTCTGCTACCAGGCAGATCTTATCCAAAACAAACTCTGTTAATACCCATGTTTGTTTTTCAGGACAATGACAATCCCCTTCACCACACAGATGTTCGTGTGTAATATCATTATTATCCTCATCTTTTGCACTATTTGGGCTTTGTTGAAGTTCTTGCAAAAGCACTCTTAAAGATCTTTTCCACATGCTTTCCCAGATCATATTCTGAGGGAGTTAAAAGACATCTGAACAAATCCTTAATAACATTGGGTACCATCGCATTTGAAATAAATGTAGTTTTTAAAAATCCTTTAAATATTTCACTATTTCTGCCAAACTCTCTTTGAACCTTACAAATTTCTTTCTTTATCTTGATAGGATAATGGTTGATAGATTCTTTTTCCATTTCTCCTACCAAGATAGACCACCGGAGCCACAGACGGTATTTCATTTGTTTCCAGGTTTAGAGTTTCAGAGTTAGGCAATACCCCCGCTTCGGGCTCTGTAATTTGTTTATCTTTTCCCTCTGCAGAGGCATTGTCCTGAAAGGGTTGTGAGTTCAGCCCTGATCCACAGGAAGGTCCTGCAGGGGGCCCTCCCCCCGCCACTGCCCCCCTGGTAACTTGGGGGAAAGGAATGTGTAACCTGAGCTGGGGACAGGTAACCATGGAAACCAAGGGTACAGGATGTAGGCAGGAATGGATTTAGGGGTGGATCCAGAGGGTAGAAGGGATTACGGGATGAAGGAATGAGGGTCATGTGACTGCTATTGTCTTCAGACCCCCAGGGACAAGCCATGTGGCTGGAGCCATCTTGGACCTTGCCCCCAGGCCTCTCAGGATCAGCCATGTGGCCGGTGCCCTGAGGGGAAGGGGGGTTGGAACTCGGCTCTGAAGGAAACACAGTAGGGAGAGAGGGGTATAGGGAAGAACTGCTGGCCATTTTTGAAAAACCCTCACATCCTGGAATCTGAGGTGCTTTGCTGTGGCTGTCTGTTGTTTTCTGTTTGAAATAAAAGTTTCCTAATTTGCAAAAATATTGGGAGGAATACAGAGGTTTTTTTCATCTCCATTTTCCACTTTTAATGTTAATAAATCTCCAATTTCATTCCAAAATAGAACCGAATTCATATCTTCCAAATTAAGATCTGATTTTTCCACAGACACTAAATTTGTAAAATGTACTAATCTTTTGTTAGAGTTTATACTGCCTCCAGAATTCAAGATTTCCCTAATCTGTGAAGCCACACTTTTTTGAAAATTAGATTGCTGCGTACCCATTTTTGTTTTATCCCAAAGCAATCTACTCTAATATCTACCCCTAATCCATAGTTAAAACACACAAAATTGCGGTTATTGTTTGTATTTCCCACACGTTGCAAGGAGGAGGAAGAGAGCTACTGGCATGGTTTCCCCCCACTGCCCATGGAGACCCTCCTGGCTGCAGGGTAGTGCCACCGCTTCTGAGACTGATGCTGGTGATGCTGAACTTCCCACAAGGCAGATTGGCCCCAGGCCTTCCACACGCCCCGCCCCATGCATCTCCCGAGCTCTGCACAGCTCCAAGGCCTGGGCCGGCCGTTGTGTAATTCGATATCCACCTCAGCACCCCGCTGTTACACAAACACCCATACCCTCCCCCACAGATGGAGCTGCTTGGAGGTATTTACGGTTTTTGAGTGAGTGCTGGGGCTGTAAAACTGTGAATTACGGTGCCTGTTCTGAAATCATTCGCTCTGGGCAAGCGAGTTCTCGATTTCATCCCTGTAACCTGAAACTACTGTAAAAGCAGTTTTTTTGTTTTGCTTTCAGAGTAACTGCCATCCTTCGGCTTTCTGAGCCCTGTAAATAAGATTCACAGCCTCTCATGTGGACTCTAATGAAAAAAATCCCTGTTGGACGCCAGTTGATAATTCACCTGAAGCTAGTCCTGCACTCTTATAACTTGCAGAGCTAGCCTGAGATGGTATCATGTAGAACAGGATAAGATATACAGAGGCTCTTTATCCCAGGGTTTTCCTCAGCTTATTTCTTCATAGCTTCCAGGAGACAAAGAGCAAGTCTGGGGTCCTGAAGTCTTGGGTCTTTTCTAGGGTCAGGAAAGGGGAGGGAAACTTTGCCTTCTTGCCAATAGGATTGCAGAAGGTCAGTTCATAGGTTTTACAGGGGTTACAGGGTTACAGGGTTACAGGGACATACGATTCTTAAAGCATCTTGGGTGCTGGGTTACAACATACCACAATTAGACTCTTTCTGCAGCAGTCAGGAGTGTAGGAAGACCAAGGTCCTCTTCCACTCTCCTTGCTGTTACTGTATGCCTCCTCTTCTCTCCTTGATGTTGGCTCCTGAAATTTTATGATTTGTAGTCTTTCAAGTAAGCAACTGTCCCAACACTATCTTTTTCTCTGCTCTCCAGGACATTACTAGCTACATAGCTCAATAGGCATAGTGAAGTTCTCACCAATTCTTTGCCTTAATAACACTCCTAATGATAAGTTTATCACTTTATGCTTCTCAACAACTCTCTTTATTCTTTCTGGCAGCAAAAATTTTGATATTGATCTTTAAAATGTTTAACATTAAGATTACAGTAGTTTCACGAATACAAGCCGCACGGATTATAAGCCGCACTTCCGGTGCCTCGACAATGTTGCTGTCTTTGTCAATAGATAAGCCGCACCCCGAATATTAGCCGCACTTTCGCTCGTCGCGAGAATCCGTGCGCAGCTTTCACAAATTGGCCAATTAGTAACAGGATTGCGGCATAGCGGGCTTTACTGGCTCGGGGCGGGGCCAGGAAGGCTCGGCCCGCTCATGGTTGCCGACGGGGCCGGGTAGCCCAGCTCAGCGCCACGGCTCGGCGGGGCTGGCCGGGTGGTGCTGCTGCCGCCGCTCGCTGGCCGCGCCGCGTTCCCTAGCCCTGCCGCCGGGCTTGCTGGCCCCCCCCTCCCGTCAGCACCGTCCCGCTGCCGCGTTCCCTAGCCCTGCGGGCGGGCTGCCGCCGCCGCCGCCCGGCTCGCCGGCCGCGCCGCGCCGCGTTCGCTAACCCTGCCGGCAGGCTGCCGCCGCCGCCGCCCGGCTTGCCGGCCGCGCCGCACCGCGTTCCCTAGCCCTGCCGGCGGGCTGCCACCGCCGCCGCCCGGCTCGCCGGCCACGCCGCGTTCGCTAGCCCTGCCGGCGGGCTGCCGCCGCCGCCGCCCGGCTCGCCGGCCGCCCCCTCCCGTCTGCACCGCCGCCGCGTTTCCTCGCCCTGGCCGGCACCGCAGGCCCCCGCACCGCCGGGCTCCCCCACGCTGCTGGCCCCGATTCTGCTGGGCTTCCCCTGCTGCCAGGCAGCCCCACCCGCCGGCCTTCCGGCTTCTGCCATGCTCCCCTGCACTGCTAGCCCCAGTTCTCCCAGGCTCCCCCGCCCTACTGACCCGGCTCTGCCGCCCCCCCTGCCCCGCCCTGCTGGCTCAGGCTCTGCCGCCCACCCCCCACACTGCTGACCCCGCCTCTGCCAGGCTTTCCCACCTCTGCCGGGGTCGGCCGGGCTCCAGCTTGGCTTGGGGCTGCCGCGGGCTCTCACTTCCGTGTTGGCAGCTTTTAGAATTTTGTTAATGTATTAGCCGCCCCGGAATATTGGCCGCACTTCCGGGTTTCCACCAAAATTTTGGTCAAATTGGTGCGGCTTGTATTCGTGAAATTACTGTATTTGGTTTTAGTTGTGCAGAAAATAATAGGTATTTGTCGTAGTTTGTGTTACAGAGATCAGGTTATCAAACTTTTGTGACATTTATTTATGCAGCTAAAGGGAAAAAAAAGTAATATGTTAGTGGTTTGAAAATTACTTCATTTCTTTAATTATATACTAGGTAGATTGAGCAGAATACATTCCCTGAACACCTGAGTTCAAATAATCCATTATCTTGTGTTGCTTACTAGAAATGAAATACCAACATGCATATGCACAGCTGGTGTTGAGGCAGTACCACAGAGATAGCTTCCCAGTAGTAGTTAGACCAGCTATTAAGAGACAGCAACTATAAAGAAATCAAGATAAAATACAGTATAAAGCTCAGAGTAGTGTAACAATATTGAAATATATTAGAAATAAAATACCATGCTGTCAGACAGTACCCAGATCATCAGTTCTAAATGAAATCAGTTTTCTTTAATGGATAAAGTATTCATACTGTGCTATGTTTTTCTCTTCTTTTCCACCCAAATGTGTTCCACTATGTCTGCATATGAACCATTTCTTCTAAGTTACTCTGGAAAGAGGAGGGGTCTAACTCCTTCCATATTAATACAAACTAGTCATTAGACATGAAAACACAGAGTGGATAAGACTGTAGAACTAATCAAGAGGTAAATAACCTTGAAATGCCTCCTTGCAGTATTTTCCCCAAAAAAATCATCGTTCAAATAGCTGAAATTTGTTTCTTCCTGCTCAACTGAGGAAACACAAATCAAATCATCAGTACTCTTATCATCTCTCATGGCCTAATCTCATTTCCTTAGGAACTGTTGTACTGACACTTTACGCATAAGTTGCTGGAAGTCAAATTTTTCTCCTTCCCATGGGTTTTTTAGTCATCATCTTGTCCTGGTTACATGCTTTCCCACTTGACCCTGAGCTACAGTAAACAACCTGAATGAACTGCTCCAAACAGAGTTGCTTACTTGTGTTTTCATCCTTTATGAGGGTTTGCTTTTGTTTCATTCGGTGAGTTTTCAACCAAGTATATTGTGGGATAGGCATGGCAGAGCACTGAAGTACAGAGAAATGCAATGTGAATCAGTAAACTTTCTCTGAAGGTGCAGCCTGGTTTCCACTCAGCTTTGAGACTTTTTTTTGTAAAAGCATCTGATCTATTGCATTTGCAGCAGAGTGAACTTTTAATCCAGCCACGTGTCATGAGCAATTCCACGGTATGGGATCCAATGAGAGCACCAATGTGTGCCACTACTTTAAGTTCTCCTAGATAAAATAGTAGTCCAATAGGGGTTTGCCAAAACTCAAAAATGTTCTAATATGGGACTGGTTAACTGCTATTAGAGCTAAGGACACAGGAAACTAGAAAGAGAAACCTGAACTAACTGAAATAATAGTTATCACATGGGAACCACCATAGCATCTCTTTCCGTTTAACACTGAGGTCTTGAAAACTTACCTATGATGAGTCAGAAAGAAGATTGTGAGCAACCCATTGACTCCACAGACCATGATTGACTCCACAGTCCTGAAGTTCACTTGAACAGCCAGAATTTTGTTTGTGAAGTCACATTGTCTGTCATTTCACCTTTCCCCTATCACTTCTGTTCTTTTTTTGGTTCATAATTAAAACTTATTTCAGCTGTTCTTCTGCAGCACTTATAGTACTACTGAAACTGAAAAGGTAGTTAAAAACCCTCCAGCTGATCCAAATTGCCACATCTCTTGAAGGCATGATAAAAATTATATGCTTCCATTGGCTTTCCAAAGGAAAATGGTTGGGGAAAAAACAACATGCGAAATCAAAACTGTATCTTCTCTTCTTGTAGTTCTTTTCAGTTTTTTACATGCATGTTTTCATCATGTTTACATGTTTCAATGTAATAGTCAGAGATCAATAACGATACAAGTAGCCTCAGCCCTTCTGAACAATGTTTTACTTCTTAAGGAGATCTATTCACACCTCTAAAAAACTGTGAAGTTGGAGGTTCGAAAAGAAACCCCTGAAAAGACAATTCTGTGGTTAGAAAAGTAATAAGCTTTTTACTGTCAAACTTTGATTAATGTTTTATATATTTGATGAATGAAGTTATTATTCTGAATCTTTAGTAAAAATTATGGACCATATTTATTTTAAGGTTTCATGCATACCAAGCCATGCATATTCAGTGTAATCATGTCAAATTTTTGACTCTGAGGGCCACTTACTCTCAATAATACCATGTGATTCTTATTTTATCATCTAATAGTACCTTCCTCACATTCCCGCAACCTATGAATACTCTTCTTCCTTTACATGGTAAACTGATCAAAACTAGAAATCCTCTTTCTATTGCTTTCTGACTCTTAGTGATTCTTCACCTTATCACCCTTACATCTTCTCTTGTCCTGGAGATCTTAAACCCTGAAGCTGTTTCTGGGTGCTAATAGAGGAAAATAAAAAAAAACCAAACAAAAAAAAACCAAACAAACAAACAAAAAGCACAAAACCCCCCAAAAGTAGGAATAAAATGTAATTAACAAAAGAAAGCAATTTCATAATGCTTCAGTCTGACTTATTTTGCTTATATTTTAGTGGATTTTCGAAGCAGACCTGAAGAACCATTTGGGTCTTGTAAGAAAGAGAAAGTGTTTTTGTCAAAGCAACCAGGAATAAGCTTCATTTAGTGAAATTTAAGGAAGGATTCCAGCAAGCAGGGATCAGTGTTAATATTCTTGAAGTGTAGCCAGCTCAAAAGTTTCAGTCCATTTCTCTTGAGCAAGTCTGTGTTCAGCCTCTGAACTAAATACCAGTCACATGTGTTCAAAAAAAAATAAAGGACCCCAAGCCTTGTACATAGAAAGAGGAATACAAGGGATACTATAATATCAATATTATAATGTGATATAATGTATCACAAAGTCAAAACTAATATCAAGACTATTCTTGTTAAAAAAAAAGTACTGACAGTAGCATGTCAGCTGCCAACTAATGAAACAGAGTAAGTTCATACTAAGGACAGAGTCTTCACAAAAGCAACAAACTGTTTAAGAACAAAATAAGGAATACATTCAATTAAACTTTTTCTGTTGTTTTACTGCATTTAAATAAGATTTTTTCTGAAACTAGAGAAAAAAATGCAAATCATATTTCTTTGTAATCTGTTTGAGACTATTCCTTTTTTTTTGGTCGGTTGTTTGGTTGGTCGCTTGGTTGGGTTTTTTTCCTCCTTAACAGGAAATTATCATCAGAGTCAAATTCCACCCAGTCTTTGGATTCCATTTCTCTGTTGAACAGACAGGTAAGCTTCCTCATGCCATTCAGTTTGAGACTAGGAAAGTGATCACAATTAGAAAAGAAAGAGAACTTGCAAATTTTCAGAAGTGCAAGACTTCATGGTAGTGAAGTGTTTTATGACTAGACAAATTCTCAAAGAGGAAAGAAATTGAGAGTAAGCAAGAACTGTAGAGATGAAAAAATCTTTAAGGAAGAACAATGGACTTGTCTATGAGCTATATATGTGACTTTGGATAAAAAGCTGAACTACTCTGCACTTTTATTTTACTCTGTTAAGAAATTAACATTCTATAATACACAAAAATAACAAACAATTTTGTGATTAATGAACGCTACTGCACAAGAGGAGAGACTAATATTCTATGTGTCTGAAACTGAGACTCCTAAAAGATCATAGTCTCCTTCATATTTAGCAAAAAATTGAAGGATGACTTGGGAAGGCAAACTGTATTTTTCCTTCCCTGAGAAGATGATCTCAATATGAATGTTTGGGTTTTCTCCATGCTGGTTGATCAGTACAAACATAAAAATTTGAAGAGTTTTGTAGTTCTGATTCAATCTGTAGAAAGTTTAAGGATACTAGACCACTTCGCGTCCTCTAGCACTTACTCTGTTCGCTAAAATTATCTTCTTGCTCCAATTCTCTACTTCAATTGCAATAAATTCATGAATACAAGCCACACTGAGTATAAGCCGCATCTCTGGTTGTTGGCAAATATTTCGTTCTTTGTCCATAAATAAACCACACCCGAGTATAAGCCGCTCTGTCGTTCACAGCGAGGACCCGCGTGCAACAAAGTTGCCAAATAGTAACAGAGCAGCAGCAGAGCAGGGTTTACTGACTCGGCTCGGACTGTGCAGGCTCGGCCCGGTCGGGGCTGCCGAGGGGGCCAGGTAGCCCAGTCCGGCGCTACCGCTCAGCAGGACCACTGGGGGCCAGCCGCCGCTGCCACTGGGCTCGGTCACCACGGCCCGGCGCTGCCCTGTGGTGGTAGGCAAGGACGGAGCCCCCTCTGCTCCCGCGGCGGCGGGCGGGGATGGAGCCCCCCCGCTCCTGCGGCGGCGGGCGGGGACGGAGCCCCTCGCTGCCTCCCCAAGCCGCGGCAGTGGTGGCCTCGGTCCCCTACCGCTTCCCAGAGCCGCGGCAGTGGCAACCCGGGTCCCCCTGCTCCTCCCCGGGCTGAGGCAATGGCGGCGCGGGTCCCCCTCTCCTCCCCAAGCCGCGACAATGGTGGCGCGGGTCCCCCCCCTCCTCCCCGAGCCGGCAATGGCGGCACGGGGCCCCCGCCGCCTCCCCGGACTGCCGCAATGGCGACGCAGGGCCCCTCCCGTCTCTCCCCTGGGCTGCGGCAGAGGAGGAAAGAGAGCTCTCCCGCCTCTCTCCCCGCCCCCCATGCTGCCTACAGGGAGCCAGGCTCCACCCGCGGTGCAACAAAGTAGCGATTTGTAACAATCGCAAAATGCCGACTTTGCAGCTGCTCGGCTCAGCACTCTGGCAGGCACTTCTGAGGTTGTATTAGCCGCTCCTGATTATTAGCCGCATTTCCGGTTTAGGAGCAAAATCTTAGTCAAATTGGTGTGGCTTGTATTCGTGAAATTACTGTACTTATCTTTTCAAGTTGTCTGTTTATTTTCCTTTAGAAAGGAAGAGGAAAAATACAACTGCAAATCTTGTCTCTCATTTTGCTTCCCTGAATCAGGTAGATCTTTTAGAGTGATCCATTTTAGGTAGATTCATTAAAGTGTTAGTGCATTGTAGCTTGGAGATTGGGAAGCTACAAACAACCTATTAGTTCTGCCTGTTCAAGTGCACATAAGGTATTACAGAAACACAGAAATGGTCAAATTGGAAAGAACCACAGTGGGTCATCTGGTCCAACCTCCCTCTCAAGTAGGGTCATTCTAGAGCACACGGCACCATACTGTGTCCAGAGGGTTCTAGAATATCCCCAGTGAGGAAGACTCAACACCTTCTCTGAGCAAACTGTTTCAGTGCATGGTTGTCTGCAATAGGAAGCTCTTTCATATTCAGGTGGAACTTTCTGTTCTGCCCATTGCCTCCTGTCCTAATGGTATGCACCACTGAGAAGAGCCTGGCTCCACCTTCTTGGTGCTACCCCTTTAGATTTTTTATACACATTAATGAGGTCCCCTCTCAGTCATCTCAAGGCTGAACCAGCCCACCTCCCTCAGTCTTTCCTCAGAGATTCTTAACTCCCCCAGAGATTCTTAACTCCCCCAGTCATCCTCACAGCCCTCCCCTGGGCCTTCTCCAGGAGCTCCATGTCTCTGTGGTACTGAGGGGCCAAGAACTCACAGTACTAGCAAATGAGGCCTCACCAGGGCTAAACAGAGGGGCAGGATCACCTCCCTGAACCTGTTGGCAATGCTCTTCCTAATACATTCCAGTGTTCCTTTAGCCTTCTTGGCCACAAGGGCGCACTACTGGCCCACATACAGCTAGTTGTCCACCAGGATCCCCAGGTTCTTCTCCTCAGAGCTCCTTCCCAGCAGGTGAGCCTTGCTGGTGCGTGGGGTTATCCCTCCTCAGATACAGGACCCTGTGTTTGCCCTTTTTCAATTTCAGAAGGTTCTTTGCACGTCTGTCCAGTCTGTGAAGTTCCCTCTGAAGGGCTGCACAACGCTCTGAAGAATCGACCACTCCCTCCAGCTTTATATCATCTGCAGAGTCACTGAGGAGACCTCTGCCCTTTCATCCAAGCCATGGACAGGTTAAACAGTGCTGAATGCACTACAGAACTCTGAGCCACACCTGTAGTGACAAACCCCCAACTAAACTCTGTACCACTGATCACGACCTTCTGGAATCTTACTCAGACAGTTCTCAATCCAGCCTAGTGTCCGTTCATCCACTCTACACTTCTTGAGTTTTCTAATGAGGATGTAGTGAGAGAAACATTCAAAAGCCTTTTATCATTGCTTATCTTCATTGACTTCTTTCTTTTATCAGTTTAGGAGTTGACGTAACTGACTAAGTATTGATATTGATAGACTACACATATTTCAGTGTGGGATAATTCCAGAAATTTCTGTGCTATATTTTTATATTTTATATTTTTATTTTATATATTTTTGCTCACTGTAAATATTACTAATATCTAGTTTTCACCTTTATCAAAATCCTGTGTACCATGCAACAATTTCATCCTGAATTCTAGAGTGAAGACCGAAGTGAAGACCTCTGTGTCCTGGAGTTACTGATTTCTGGATTTTGCAGTAAATGCAGATGCCATAATAACAATCAATAAAATAAAATGATGCTTGTCATTAGATTAGATCTGAAATTCACTTATGTATTAAGTATATGTACCAAATTTCATATATTGTGACTGCTTGCATAGATCCCTAGTAGTTTAATTTTTAGTTTTAAATTTAAGCCGAATGTGATTTTGAACACTGAAATACTACCCTCTTTTTAGTATATCAAAGGTTTTTATTATCCCTTCTTTAGTATACCAAAGCGGTTTTTTGAGTATAAGAAATTAGAATGCTGGAGATATATATTGATATATGCACAAATACAACAATTTCACGATTACAAGCCGCACTGACTATAAGCCGCATCTCCAGGTGTCGGCAACATTTTGTTCTTTGCTCATACACAAACCGCATCCAATTATAAGCCGCTCTGTCGCTTGCAGCGAGGACCCGCATGCAACAAAGTTGCCAATTAGTAACAGAATTGCGGGATGGCGGGGTTTACTGGCTCGGCTTGATCCGTGCAGGCTCGGCTCTCTCGGAGCTGCTGACGGGGCCTGGTGGCCCAGCTCAGCGATGCCGCTTGGTAGCGCTGCTCGGGGCCGGCTGCCCCTGCTGATGAACTCACTCACCTAGGCCCGCTGCTGCCCCGAGGTGGCAGAGTGCCATGGAGCCCGCCTGCACCCGCGGCGGCAGGAGGGGAAGGAGCCCCCCAGCTCCTGCAGCAGGCGGGGACGGGAGTCCCTGCCTTCCCCCCGGGCCGTGGGGATGGCCGCACGGAGACCCCCGCCTCCCACTGGGCCAAAGGGATAGCAGGAGGGAGCCCACCCGCCTCTCCCCAGGGCTGTGCTGCCTGAAGGAGGGAGTCCCCTACCTTCCCTCCCCCCCCCCTCCCTCGCTGCTGGCACGGAGCCCGCTGCAAAACACAGTAACCAGTTTGTAACAATCTCATAAAGCCTGGTTTTACTGGCAGGTGCTCGGCTCGGCACCTGACTGGCACTTCCGGGGTTGGAAATGTCAGAAAATTATTCACATATTAGCCGCCTCTGAGTGTAAGCTGCATTTCCAGGGTGGGAGCAAAATTTTAGTCAAAACGGTGCGTCTTGTAATCGTGAAATTACAGTAAGTGTGATTTCCAGGTTTTGTCCTGAATGGGAAAGAGAATTATTTTTAAAATCTCCATTAAGAAGAAATTATGGGGAAAGAATTCAAAGAATTCAAATGGAATCAAAATGGTAGTTTTTAAATTAACGTGGAACTGGAGAAATAGTTCAACTGAAGGGAGGAGGAGGAAGAAAGACACAGTCATGCCTCTTCTGAACAATCTCTGCTTCTTTTATACAGAGAGTGCAATTTTAGGCATGCCTTTTTCATTTCAGCAGGAAATATACAGAATAGTAGGCAGTACATTTTTTGGCATTTTATACATCTAAGTACTTTTGGCTTTATGCATTAATAGATATAAATGAGTTTGTTCAGGGATAATTCAATGGAGAAAAATTAGACCTAATAACAAATGTAAAAACTCAACAACCTCTCATGAAAAATGTCTGTTTACCTACATAAGTGGTAGACATTAGATAAGTACGAAAGGTATGATTTCTATGTTTGAAAGTCAAATTGCACTCATTAAGAAGTCAAATTCAATATGGTCCTAGTATCTACCACTGTACCAAGTAATGAATGTATCAACTGAAATGGTTGAAAACGACAAAAATTTATGAATGGTCACATATGAAGTGATACCAAATAAGCCTCAAAATTATTAACTGCTGAAATGAGACAGTTTTCAGGTTCTCAGTCTGGTTCTGGATTATAGTGTAAAGCTTCAAATTCAGGTGTTGATGGCAGTAAAAGCAAAAAGATTGGTACAGGTAGTTCCAGGGATGACTAGATAATTCATGAGGTGTTAATCTGTATATCTATTCAGCTTCCAAAAATCTTCCAAAGTCTATACCAAGTATCATGTTTCTACTGTAACTATTAATATATTATAACTAAGGAAGATAAAATACAATCAATTCAGTGACTGAAGATAAGTCAAAGCAGACACTTCCTGTCTATACCCAGGCTGGAGGAAAAACTACTCTGGTAGCTTGACTTGTTTCCTCCTTTTGAAAACTTCTTGTTTGATACCTAGTTTTTTGTCATTAAAAGGAGAAAAAAAAAAAAAGACTTTACTAAAGAATGCCAGGATAAACGGGTCTTCAGATAGGTTCTTTCATTAGAAAACAATGAGCTTCCAGTTATTCTGGCAGTAACTTTCACTGATAATTATCTGGAAAGGACTGCTGGTGTTAGAAAAACTGAAATTAAAGGACCTAAGAATCAAGGGTATGGGGTCAGGTATGTGCTTGCTTGGATTTAATAGCTAATCTGGAACAACTAGAGTTTCCTGCATGAAAAGGTGCACATTTGTTTGACAAATACCTGGTTATATGCACACATCAAGAACTTATCTGTATTCATTAATATATACCTTGAAGTTTCCTTTAAAGCATGAGGAACCTTTATTTTCACTTTTAGGATATTCTTTAGGATTTAACTGCATTTTGAAAAGAACAGTAGGCTGACAACTTGTATATAGTTTTAATAAAAAATATTTTGCCTTTAAATAAAATCTGAGATTTGGATAAGTTCATATTGCACCTATTTTAATATTGTAATATTGTAATTTAATGTTGTAAACCACTGCTTTTATTTGTGCAGCTTGACTCAGCGCTAAATTCAGCTTCTCATTGACCTGCATCTCTGTATATGAAAATAACAGTGAAAAAGGCAAAAGAGTATCAAATTACCTGAGGGTAAGTGCTGTTTAAAAAATTCTTCCATCTACATGTCTAATAAGTACATATTTTTACATTACAATATCACTCAGCAACCTCCAAGTAAAAAATAGACCTGTTTTTCCTACAGTTACGGACCAACAATTTTTTGTCAGTTTTATGTACTTTTCCAGTTTTTATCCTGCTAATAGCAAAGAAATGAGGATGAAGAATAGAAACTATATTATTATCCATTGCTTTTTCTTGAACACAGAGCTCTTGTACCAAAGTTGATTCCATTAAATGTTAAAACCGCCTCATCTCGTGTTATAGGCCAAAGCAATAGTAAGAAATCTGCTAAAATATACAGTATCAGAGAATGAGAATTCTCTGAGAAAATGAGAATGAACCAATGAGAAAAATTAAGTAAACACCATGGTAAAGACTATTTTTCATCCATTTATTCCAATATGAAAATACACAAATGTTATGATACCATTATGCAAACATTTGCTTTGTTGTAATAACTATAAGGTACTTTAAATGTCAAATCACATATGTCTAATAAGGTCCTATTTTCTGACATTTTCACAAATATATAATGATTAACATTACCAAGATGCTTTACAATTCACTTTAACTTCTCTAAGGTTAGTAATTACAGAATTAGATCTTAAATAATCAGCATTAGTTCATCCTTACAAACAATAAGTGAACTGTAAGAATTATGTACCAATAATAATATAAGAAGATAATGAAAGACAACAGATAGTATTTACATGCAATCAATTAATTATTTTAGCTTTTTGAATTATCATTATATATTTAGAATCCTAATTTGCACACAAATGTCCTCAATATTAAATGGGGATATTATATTATCACTATTAAAATTATTAAATACAGCACAACAAAAGCAATTACCCTGTCTATTTATAATGGATCACTAGTGCCCCCTTCTGATAGAAAGTAAGAAGAAATATCAAAGTTTTGCAGAGTACATGTTGTGCTCTAAAACCTATAGATTTCTTCCAATTATGTGTTATTTTTAATGCAGGAAACCTATTAAGACACTAGTTATATACTGACCAGCCTTGAATTCACAATGCTAAGCACTTTCACATTACTAAACTATATTGTAAAAGGGAGTAAAAAGATAAATATGAAAAACTAGGCAATGTACTATTAAAAAGATATTAATAACCTTGTATTTTTGAGTTTGTCATCTTATAGTATAACTTTTGGAATAAGTCTCAATTTATACTAGGTTTGTTTTTTTTTAAAAATAGAAACACTTTTTGTGTGTACATGGGAAAAAAATAAACTGTAACTACAATCTAGAATTAATCATGTTGAATGTCATATTGCCAGGTTTGCACAGAACTGGTGCCGAGGAAAGAAATGTTCATTCATTTTAGCCATTCTCTTTGCCTTAATATAAAGTGCAAAAGGCAGGATGACAGATTTAAAAGATATTGTCTGCAGCATTGATTGCACTACTTTGATACTTTTTTTGTAGCTGCATCTTGATGCTGTTTTGTGTGCAAGCTGTATGTCCATTCCTTGCATTATTTCATATTACTTCTTCTTTTGGACTACATTTCCTAGTAATTACCAAATTTAGGTCTTAATCTATGTATTACAATACTAAGGAAATTATGTCCTGGGAAAAAACAAAAAGTTTCTTCCTAATTTGAAAAAAAAACATTTATTTTCTCATTAAGACATTAAAAAAGCATTTTCAAAAATTTTTGGTATTTTGTTTTGATTGCTTTCTCGTTTGTTTAATATTTATATATACTTTTACACTATATTAAAGTTCTACAACCTCCTGTAAAAATACTGCAAATAAATCAACAGATTTCAGGGATACAAAAAGGATTGTGGTACTTGTTAGGGAGCTGTTTGTTCAAAGCTAGTCCGCATTCCTTGAAATTACAACAGGAAGAAATTACTGCTGTAATCAGAAGTGTTGATTTAAAACAGAATCTTAACAAGCTTACAAGCTAGTATTTATTGAGGCTAAGCATATATTTTGACTGTGAAGTGCCTCTCTCAAATATTTTCATAGTAATTCTTTGGAGAAATAATGTTCTCTTTTAATTTGATGTTTCCTCTTTCTGCATCTGAGTCTGAACATATTCCCTCTCACCATAATCACTTCACACACAAATATCAAGAGGTTTAGTTTTTTGACATAGCACACTTGCTTCTGCTAACTCTTACACTAAATATATTTGGATCTGTGCTTCGTGTCACAAATTTTAAGAGACTGATTTCATGAAATATGGCAAAAGCAGAAGTTACAGATTTCACTGACAACTGTACATAAAAATTTGTATTTTTTTTACAGAAAAGTGTTAGTTATTTATCAAAATCTTGCCTTCTTCAATCAGAAATTTTAGCGTCTCTATAGTCTAAAGCATATAAGTACTCTGTCAAATCACATTTCTTCAGACAAATCAAAAATATTAAATACATATGTTGTATATGTGCTCCTCAAATTTGCCATTTTCATTTATTGACTGTGTCTTCTTACTTGTCATCATGCTGCAATTATATAAAATGCAAAAAATTTAAAAAAAAAAAAAAAAGGTATTTTAAATAACAAATTCCAGTTTGGAAATTTTCTCTGCAAAAAACGATTGTGTTCAGATATTGCCTTGGTTCATCTCTTCATGAGCATTCCCACTTACATTTCTAAATCCACTTCAACATTTTTAACACTACATGACTGACACATTTTGGAGCTTGGATATTTTTGTACTTAGCTAAGTGCATCACTTCCTTTACTCCAGAAAAGAGGATGCTGGTGGGGAGATGCTATTTCAAGACAGAAATTATCATATTAACAGGTAACAGGTGTCCAAGCTGTCTGAGTTTGTCAGCTGAGTCTGACCTTTGAATTGTCATGAAGTATGAACACTAAAGAGAATCATTTTTTTACAGTCAAAAGATGCAGAGGGAGCAATGCAGAGAAGAGTGTACCAATATATTGTGAGTTTTCTCTTTCAGTGACATACTGTCCTTCCAGTCTTGCATGAGGCACAAGACTGTACATCAGGTATATGTCTACCATTCACCTAATAAATTGTTATACTGGAAAAAATACTGTGGCTTAGGAAAATAAGTATTTTTTAAAAAATTAAATAGCCCAGGATGAATTCAAGGAAACAGTTTAAATGAAATTGTGCTAAAGATGTTCTTCCAAAGAAGGATTTTAGTAGCTGTATACAATTACAGAGAAATACTCGAAATGTTGCATATTTCTTAAAATTATCACTTTTTGCTCTCTCTCGGCTGAACTTCCTAGTCTGTAGCACTGCAATTAAGGTTAATTTTAAAACCGAATAAAAAATAAAAAAAACCCTCTAACAGTGACTGTAGCAATTTGCCAAGACTAAATGAAAATACAGTTGCAGTGGATAAAACTAGATGATAACAAGTTATTGCAAGGATCAGTGATCCAGCATAGACTATTGTGAGAGACATATGATAACCATTTATTCTTTTTTTTTTTTTCATTAAAACAATAGCATAACAAACTTGCATAATCTAAGTGGCTCTATTTATAGCCATCATTTGATTTTGTTTCCTCTGGCAAAAAAGCAAGAGTTCAAGCAGTAATATCTTAATGAAAAAAATAAAGAATCATTAACTAAACAGAAAAATCATTCAGACATGGCTGTTCACAAACTTATCAGAAGGGCTTTGAGACACAAGACAGCAAATGGCTGGTTATGTAGAAATAAGACTGCAGCAGGGAATAAAAGATACCACAGAGCTGAGTGCCAAATTGGCAAGTGGGTCACACACTGGGATCACAATGTATGATAGAGCTCAGAACCTACACACAACATAAATTTCAACTTTGCAGTCCATAGCTACTTTACTACTGGGGAGTTTGGAGCCCATGGATGACATGGGTGTTCAGCACATGCCAGTCTCACTTCTGTTTTTACGTGGTGACCATCACTCCCTTGGCTTCCCAGTGTCCATTCTGCAAGGAAAGATTAAGATCACAATCACCACAGGCCTAAAAGTTGATTTGCACCTTGATGTTCAGCAAGAACATTTTTAATGAATCTTACCTGATCTACTTTTTTAGAGAAAATGCTTACATGTAATGGTTCATGCAGTGTGTAGCTCAATTTGGTGAACCACAAAGGTAGAAAGAAAGAAGGGCAGATTTCTTGTAGAGTCTCACAAAACCAGTGAGTAGTGGGACCTTCTCTACCATCTGAACCTTATCCAGGCCCTTCCATTCTACTTCATTCTCTCATAAATCACATCTGCAGCAGCAGCAGGTCACCTGAGGCAACAGAGCTTTTATCCCCTAGTATTTATGCAGTTGGAAGAAGTTGGTCCTAAAATGAGAGAAAGCTAAGGCCAAAAACTCCCCAGGATTTATGGGTCAGAGAAGACAATTCAAATGAATACAAATTTATATTATTCTGTCCTTATTGTGCTGTCCCTGGTACAGTCTACACTATGGCAAGTAGTCTGTGTGCAATGCTTCCATGTGGGAGTACAGATTTAGTTCAACTGATATCAATGGAGTGTTTAGAGGAGTCAGAATTTGGTTATTTCTACCTATGAGCCAATGTCTGGTAACACAGCTCCATCCTCTCCACTACCTTTATTCAAAGTTGAATAGTTTTTTAAAATTTTTTTTCCCACAATGGCCTCAGCTTTGTCATACCTTCCTATGTAAAGGTTCATATGCCTGAAAAGAAATTGGGAAAGGATGAAAAGGCTGGATTAGCAAGCTAGGAAATAAACCAGTAATATAAGGAGAAAAAAGGAACAACTCATTTTTTAGGGGGAAAAGACCCCCTTGCGTTGCCTTGAGCAGGTTTCAAACACAAGTTCCTCTAGCTCTGAACCATAGACTTTCTGCAAGTAGATCTCCTCCACAGAAGATCCCAAGTGCATGGGGACAGCCACACACATACCAACACTTTGAGACTTTTGCAAATTATAATTGCAGTAGATCACATGAAAATGGCATTAACTAGCCTGATTTTGGTAGCTGTAATTCAAGTTATTTTGTTTTCACTACACTCTCAAGGTCAGGGATCATAAACAGGAAGATGGTCTTGCTGGCTATGACTGCTTTCAAGTGGAGTTTTAGATTTTATGAGGAAAACTAAGACTCAGATTCCTATGTGGCCCTTTAGAAGTTCAGTGTACATTAGTAGAGGTTTTCCCCACTTCTTACAATCTTCAAACTTCCTCACCTTTATGACAGACCACAAGGTTACAGGAGAAGCAAGAGTTCAGTGTAGCTTTTGAAGTTGGCACACTCAGCCTAGTGAACAGGAAAAACGAACAGCACTCAAGTTGCTGTACTGAAGATAATCACTCTATTGCAAACAAATTTTAGCAATACTGTTCCTAAAACAAAAGCGAGGACTGCCAGAAAAGACTTAAAAAACTTAAAATCTTTAGTTTGAAGAACCATTGAAGACTGTATTGTTTTGCAGTTGGAAACGTGCAACTGACAGTAGAAATTTGTATGTGTCTATGTATGTTTGCCGTGTGTGAAGTCTAGAGGGATTATTCCGTGCTAATGAGAGCCAAGGAATTCCCTTAATAACATCTTGTCTAAGTAAGAATCACATGATTTAAAGCTGGCCAGTGGCAGTTTTAACTTACATGACATTTTCAAAATTGTCTTCTTTTTCTACTTTTTAGGGAAATAAACACTGCAACTATACTGTTTTGCTAGCCCTTTCTATTTTGCTTGTTCACTAACCGTTATACAAAACAGAGTTGCATCCTTAAATTCTGTAAGTGGAGTACATGCTATTTCCTTAATGAACAATTTGCAGAATGAAACTGGTAATACTACACTATGCTTTCCCCAAGTCTATTAAATGAAACTCCTGGCTATACAGACTGTAAATCATAGCAGAATATGCTCCTAGTGTTTGTATTCTTCGTCTTCTGACTCCCTTCTGCTTTTTTCTCTAAAGCAGTGTGGAAAGGGACATCTTTCAATAAGGAGTTATTGCTCTTTTCATTAATTTGTTTTAGTGTCCCTGGCCACTAAAAAATGCAATCGGTCTCTCAGTTTATTTTGTAAAATCTGTAAAATAGTATAGACTAAAATATAGGGCCTTTCTCTTTGCAACCACTCTAATCTTGGAGAATTTCTTTCTCTCACCACACAGTAAATGAAAGTCTATAATTCATAATACTTTATAATACCTTATTTCACAATTTCTGCAATTTACAAAGCAATTACTTAACGTAACTCATTGGGAGTCCAAAACTGAAGCTGCAGAAGAGCTAGCTCTGATTTGTTGAGTAACTCTGGACGAAACTCTTGTTTTAGGTCAATTTTTTCAGGTTGGGAATTACTTCAGAAATCCCCATCTAGGCAAGACATGAATACAACACAAGCCTGCAATCTTTACACAGTAAAATGTGTCACTGAGAGCATCTGTATAAGGAACTGCAAGACAAAACTCAGTATCTTTTTTACTACAGTTTTAATTCTATTTCAAATACTTTTCACTACACTGGTACAAATTAATCCGTATAGTACTGCTGTTAGGAGTGGAAGTGTGGTATTAATGATACAGATTGACTATTCACAACCTTTCCATCCCTAAAATCCTTGCCATCCCAAACACTAAAAAAGATATAGAAAACTGCCTTAGTGTCCCTGCTCAGCTACCCAATAACAAAAAGTAAGATTTTATGCAGATAAAGGCTTCTTTCTTTATTTGAACCTTGATGAATCCATGATTGTTGTGGTTTACCAAAGAACTGAGGAAAGGCAAAAAATAAATCCTGCGATGATTTTAAGGTATCATGAGGCAAGACTCTTTTAAAAATAGTACCATTAAAGGTTGGCTGGAGATTACAGTAGCAGAGATCCAAAAAGCCTGTCTAAGATCGTATTTTGTTTAAAATTTAAAAATCTTTATAGAATGATTCAGAAGTAGTGAGAGGTTTTTTAGCTCCTGTACAAAAATTTAAATATGAAGCAAACCCTCAACATTTCATACTAACTACAGTTTCTTTTATTTTCAAAGTAATCTTAGTAGGTGGAGGGAAGGAGGGAGGGAGAAGCAAACCTTTTAAGCATTTTCTAACTTGATGTGGGGGTGGAAAAAGAAGCTTGTAGAATGTGATAGTGACTGCCCCTTGAAAACAATAATTAGCTTGGGAAAAGCACAGCAGTTTCAACTGTCAAAAGGCACGAAATCCCAGTGTCACCAGTTTGATCGGCTCATTGATAGGATATGCAAAGACCTGTTCAGAAATGAAGGAGCAGCAGTGATAGGGATCTGCATGTTTGTACTATGTCAGTTTTAGGCACTGAAAATATATGATGATTGTCAATTTGAAAAAGTAAAAATATACAGAGCAAGTTATCCTTCTAAAGATGATGTCTTAGCTAAGCCTTGCCTTTCACTTTTCTGGAAGAATAAACAAAATACAGACTAAGAACAATTCATGAGCAAAAGAAGAGGAGATAAAAGCAAGACAAAAATAGTTAGTAACTATGTAAAAGAAATTTTCCTTTAAGTTAGAAATAGAGGAAATAAAAAATGAATATTCCAACACCTCTTTTTATTATTTTTATTTACTGGCAGACTTTTCTGGTGCTTTGCAAATCAAGAAAGTCACAATTTCTGCCACTGCAATTTGTCACCTTTGCTAAAAAAATACCCTGTAGAGAGACTGCATATTCACTCAGGTTGAAGGTCAAAACTTCAGGTTTTGTTTGTGTCTTTTGTAGAAGAGCACATTTTTCCTAGTCAGCTGCTTTCCATTGGAAGCTGTGCATTTGTAAAATGTTTGGCTAAAGACTAGAAGCTCTTTGTGCAGGGTTCATAGTTTGCTGTATTTTTGTAGCATGCTCAGCACACAAGAGACCTGGCCTCCTGGGTTACAGCTAACCACAGCCAGTGCAATACTTGGAAATAAACCCAGGGTGGGAACATGCTAAGGGGATTTCAGGAAGTAACTCTCCTGCTATATTCCTACAGCTCTGTACATCCACAATCGCATAGACATGCACGAATAAAGTCTGATGTATAAATCACTGTATCCCCAGCTGTTGGAAAACTACCATCAATATTCTTACTTGAGAAATGATGCCTCCAAAAGCAATCTCTACCAGCAGTGCCTATCAGCCTGTCATTTCTGTATTTTAGGGGGAAGAAAAAAACTTTATTGCAATATTGCGGGAAAAAAGGGGGTTCTTGACTTTCTTTGCATGGCTGTGAATGAACAGGAGCAATCATAATAGCAATAACCCTCCAACTGCAGCAGACTGTCTTACTCTAATCTGCTTTATGTACAGCATTCATGACAATGTACAGAATTCGAAAGGCCACAGGCTCAGCTATGTGCAAAAACTCATGCACACAGGATGTTCCTTTGATAATTTCAAATCAGCACTTTAGGAATGTTTCAAAACTTTCTACAGAGCTGAAAGTATTTTCTGAGAATCAGAAGAATTTGTCATTTCTGTTTGCACCTAATAATGAAATAAAAATGTAACACAGATAATAAAAGCTGATCAAATGGTGCTTTTTGATCAAAAAAGGAACGTAAATCAATTCAAGAAGCATGCCATTTAGGTGACTTGATACCTTCTGCATCAAATCAGATCAAGCAGTTGAACTACTGCTTTCCTGACACAACCAAATTTTTTAAATGTCAAGAAACCACACAAGATTAAAAGATATTCTGAGATATTTTCCTTTCAACATCTAGTACAAAAAACACAACCGATGAACAATTAAACAGGTAAATGACTTTTAAACTGGCTTTTATTTTTCCCTTAAAGGAAAAAGGAAAAAAAAAAGTGGTATTATTAATTCTGATATAGACTATTTCAGTTACAGAATTTCCTGCGCTCCAAGTTCGGTGCCTTAAGTGAAATCTTATTCAGTTAAATTACAGAATCTCTGGAAAGACATGAACTCATTCCATTGGAAATCTTAATTATTAGAAAAACATAGATTGTAATTATTTTTAGCTAATTGGAGCTAGAAAGTATTTTTTAAACCTCCATATTTGAGAAAGTGCATCTATAATATTCCTGTAATGTCTCTTGGTTTTGAAATGTGGTATATTATTCAGCCCTAGTCCTTTGAGGTGTGTTTTTCCCTCAATCCATGCTCCAACAGTTCTGTCATATAGAGAACTGAAAATTAAGTTATTCTCACCAGCAGTACTCCCCCACAAAGAATCTATCAAACCACAGATATAAACCTCAGAACAATCCCTGCCAGGTTTCTCATGCAAATGACACAGAAAAACTTACAAGAGCACTTTAAGATATTGAGAACCCTTCAATACAATCCAGTATAATAACTTTTACTTGCTAATTTCTATGGGTCAGTTGCAAAGGAATAGACCTGTCAATCTTTTTCAGATGTAGCAGAATTTGTCTGTCTGCAAACAGGGATGCTTTGTTGTTGCCATAGATACTAATCCTCCACTTTCCTTCTGTTGACACAGCTAGTCACACTCTAAACTACCTGATCACACTTTTAATAGGCAGTTGACTCCAGGACCATAAAATGCTCAAATCAAGTTCACAACATCCATTGTTGCATTTAAAAAAAAAAAAAAAAAGCAATAAAAAATTATAATAAACTACTGTTTAAGGATGATTCTACTATTTTTGTCCAAAAAGTAGATTGTATAGAAATAGTGCCTAACAATGTCTGCTCGAGTTTCTACTTAAGTACATTATTCTGAGTAAAAAAATGGTTATAATAGAGAAAACATTATTTTGAAACTGCTTTTTATATCTCAGATACATATTTCCTTTAAGCATTAATTGGTTAAACATGCAAAATAGTATAACAGTTATAAAGGAAGTAATTTTTTGCTTCTTTTCATAGAATTCAGTATATTATATAATTTTCAAAGTTTAAAACCTTACAAGAAAACAAATGTGGACATGACTCACAATCTGCAATACAACTGTGTTCTGAAAAAGACAATTTTCATTTGGATTACTTCAAATTTTCTGATGTTTAGTAATTGTTTTAAATTTAAATTTACTTCAATGTATATTCATACGTTTTGGGCTTACAAATCAAATAGTCAGAAGAAAGCCTTTTCTTCTAAAAAAAAAAAAGAAAGAGAAAAAGAAAAGTTCAATACATTTTATTGTCTGGATTTGAATAATTTTGAAAGTTTTTTTCATTATTCATTGCTTAAATAAAAGATGAAAGGGATAAAAACAACAAAATGAAAGTACATTAAATGAACTATTTAGGTTAAATTAACTTTTTCCTTCTAAAATGAGAGAATATATTAATTAAATTTTCTGTAATGGTATTATTTTGATGTTTATGATACCTAAATTCTTTTGCATGTCAGCAGTAAAAGGTCTCTGCTTCTCTTCTTCCATCTGTCTTCAGCTGTCTTCAGTCCTAAACTGCTAATTCTCTTCCCAGTTCCTTCTCATACAGAATAAAAATTCTCAAGGTAATTTTCTAAAACTATTTTGCCCTCCTTTAATATATATTATAAAATGTTTGTTGTTACTCCTTCAATTAATAAGAAAAATCTATGTACATCATTAATTACGTCGGTAGAAATAATAAATCATCAGTGAATTGTGCAATGAATTATTTTGAAGTCATGTAAAGAAAAATGACAGCCAGATAAATCCATAGACCTTTCAGATCAGAGTGCAATGGGAGAGAAAAATGGAGAAGAAAAGGTTCAACAAAATCAGCAGCAGTTTAAGAATTGGCATGCATGAGTTGTTTTCCTATTTTGATGAGGTTTATAAAGAGATAATGGCAAAACTAACACAATAATAGAAGTCAAGAGTGTGTCCATTACAATCCGAAATATTCAAGGTTACTTATTTTTGTTTTCACTATTCATAAACAGATTTTTAAAAAAATATTCTCTCATACTGTATCTGTGTTATGTTATTCTTTGCTCATGAGAAGGGTAGCTAAAGTGTCAGAAAGATCAAGTACAGTAATTTCACGACTATAAGGCGCACGCTTTTGATGAAAATTTTGGCCCAAACCCAGAACTGCGCCTTATAGTCTGGTGCGCCTTATATATGGACAAAGTTCGGGAATTTGCCATCCCAGAATTGCGAACTGCGAGCCAAGCTGGGACCCGTGGGAGCTGCGGCTGCGCGGGGGAAGCCAGGAACCGTGAGAGCCATGGTCACTGGGCGGGGGAAACTGGGAACTGGCGCGGTCGCCAGGCAGGGGGACACCGAGACACAGCGCGACTGCCGGCTGGAGGGGATGCTGCGCAGCTACCAGTTGAGGAGAAGGGGGAAAAGCGGTGCAATGACTGCCAGCCAGGGAGAAGCGGGGAGAAGCGGGGAGAAGCAGGGAGAAACTGCGTGGCAGCCGCGTGCTGGGGTGAAGCAGGGAAGGAGGGAGCCGCCACCACTGGCCGGGCGCTAACCACGCAAGGAGGCAGGGAGGGAGCCGCCGCTGGCTCTGGACCGGCGCTAACCACGCGGGGACAGAGGAAGCTGCTGGCTCCAGCCCGGCACAAATTGCACGGAGAAGGAGGGAAGGAGCCAGCATCGCCGCCGCTGGCCCAGTGCGAGGTCTGCGGGGAAGGAGGGAGCTGCTGCTGCTGACCCGGCATGAGCTGCGCAGGGAGGGAGGGAGTTGCCAACACCGGCACCGCAGTACACCGAGTGTCGAGGCTCCTGGCACACGGAGGGTGCCTGGGGCTGTGTTTAAAGACTATGCCAATCTGTGAAAAATGTTTGCAAATTGAGCACCTGCCGGTAAACCCATCAATTGCACTATTCTGTTACTATTTCGTTACTTTGTTGCCCGCGGCACAGCTCCTCGCTGTAAAATAAAAAGTGTGCTTTATAGCCCGGTGTGCCTCATATAATGTACAAAGTTGTAAAATTTGCCGGATCCCAGAGGTGCGCCTTATAGTGAGGTATGCCTTATGGTTGTGAAATTACTTTAACATTTTTTGAAGTATTTTGCCATCTTAGCTGCTACAATGTCTTTGAATGATATGATGCTTTAACCACCTCTTCTTCTGTTGAAAAAACTGACAGTGTGAATGCAAAATAGTAATTTTGTGTATGTATATTAGTCACACATGAGTGATACAAGGTACTAATTTAACTCTATCCATCTTATTCTCAAATATTTGCAGTAAGAAAGGTGGCTCAGAACATCCAGGAACATGTAGACCAGCAAGGTATGTGCACCATAAAACAAAACAAAGGATTGTCAAGATTTTCCTGAAAACTATGTCAAATAGATAACCTTAGAAATCTCATTAATATTAAGAAAAGTTGCTATTGTAATCCAACTGTAGGTATTTTGCATAGTGTTGTGACATACACAGGTACACAGAAGTGCACAAATATGCGCTAATACAAACAGAATATATATTAGGCATTTGTGTGTCTCACAAACAGAAATAGGAAGGAAGGAAGAAAGGAAGGAAGGAAGGAAGGAAGGAAGGAAGGAAGGAAGGAAGGAAGGAAGGAAGGAAGGAAGGAAGGAAGGAAGGAAGGAAGGAAGGAAGGAAGGAAGGAAGGATTCCTGGAAAGGAAGGAAGGAAGGAAGGAAGGAAGGAAGGAAGGAAGGAAGGAAGGAAGGAAGGAAGGAAGGAAGGAAGGAAGGAAGGAAGGAAGGAAGGAAGGAAGGAAGGAAGGGTGGAAGGAAGGAAGGACTCCAGGAAGGAAGGAAGGAAGGAAAGAAGGAAGGAAGGAAGGAAGGAAGGAAGGAAGGAAGGAAGGAAGGAAGGAAGGATACCAGGAAGGA